>NC_133660.1:264816024-265042979 GCF_037893015.1 Macrotis lagotis
AAAGTTTTTTCATCAAGGTGACAATGGGAAGTACATCCAAGTAGTGCCAAATCTAATTATTTGAGCTATGAAATGTTGGGCAAATCACTCAACCTTTCTCAACCTAAATCTACGGCAAGATTCTTGAATCATACCCTTCAATGTGATATCAAGATTTAGAATATACTGAGTAGTTAGAAGCCATGAGCATAAGACTAAGTGAGAAGTTATATTATATTGGAACATATTTCAAAGTTCCTTTTCCCTCAATAGGGAGAGAAGGCTAGGAGAATGAAGCTGAGGAACTTTGGGGACATCAGGTAGACCAAATATAAAGAAGACTTCTATCTAAAGAAAAGATCAGACTGTCATCATGAGACACCACATCCACACCCTACCTGGAAATTTCTAAAATACTCCAATCAATCAATAAATATTTATTGAGTGCTTCTGAGGTGCTAAGTACAGAGCAAACAAAAAAGGCAAATGATAGTTCCTGCTCTAAAAATAAAAGTTGGAGAGTGGAGAAGGCACTGATGGTAGAATTCAGTTTAAGAGTCAAACACCATGGTCATTTCTAGGGACATGAAACAACAATGATATGATCTTGAGCCTTGAGCAATTTATTTCACTCTTTGGTTGACACCCTTGAAAAGATCTATCATCTGTTTTGGATCCAGGCTCAAATGTTTAGAGCTGAAGGAATCTTCAGAGACAGACATCTGATGAAAGAAACATTAGAAGATGATCTTTCAGCGTTACAGGGTTATACCCAAATGGCTCTTCTCCCAAGACACTTGAATGAAGAAGATAGCTCCAGATGTAAGTCAAGGTTTCCTTATATTGAAAAGTTTAAGTCTTCAGAGTGATTTTAATTTCCAAAGCTGGCTTCATGTGAAACTTGGTTCTGATTGGGTTTTGATTACTTTTAAAAAAGGCTAAATCAAGGTTAATAATTTAGTTGTCTAAAAAGTAGGTATGTTTAATGAGAGAAGAAGCAGAAGTATGTTTAAGATGTCATAGAGGTTCATTTGTGGGAAGCTTTGTACCGCCATGATTAAAGCTATTTGTAACACCATCCAGTCTAGATTCACGCCATTCACAGTCTATCGTCTATCATCTATCAACTATCAACAAATTATCCTCTTGGTCCAATATAGCCTGTCCCTTTTTTTTTCCAATTTCAGCAGAATGCAGTCTATAAATGTTTTCTTTGTTTTCATTCATTTTTATCATCACTGCTTTCTTTGAGAGAGCATGATATAAAACATCTTTATCTGAATTGAAAGAAATGTTGAAAAAAATCAGTAAGGCTATTTTGCAAGGTGATTTTTGTCAAATGTTTATTTAGTGGGAGGTAAATGAGATGCTTTGGGTCAGTGGATAGAAAATTGACCTTGGGGTCAGGAAAAGCTGAGTTCAAGTCTTCTACCTGACCCCTTTTCAAACTTTGACTTCTGTGTGTTTTGCTAAGCGATGGGGGGGGGGTTGATATAACATTTACACAAAACCTAATTCGTTTCCCTAAGGAGATTAAAGACTAGTAGATTTGGACACGATATTTAAAAATAAATTTGAATATTCATCATTAGTGATTGTGTTATTATTATATAGCTAACACCTAATTGTATGCATTCATTTCTTTTCCATATGTAATACATCCAATCAAAACTCTATTTATTGCACCCAATTTCCCTACTTCTTCAGGTCTGATCTGCTCAGAATGAACAAGAGACCTCAGAGGCAGCCTAGACTACAAGGAGGCAACGTTTTCTTTCTCCAACTTTCATTCTCCACCTACAGCACCTTTTGCTCTTGTGTAAAAGGAAACTGAAAGTCAATGAATACAGATTCTGAAAAGTTGTCCATTTCTCCTGACATGCATCCCCTGAGTTCTGCACAGAGAGGGAATATCCTGGCATAGTCAGAAAGGCCATGTTCCCCTGTAGTTTAAAATATTCATGAATAGAAATGGTCGGGGTATTGCCTACCCAGCTCAGAGAATGGCACTGTTTAATCACCAGTTGCACCTTTGTAGTGATAGACAAAGGAATCAAAAGAGAAATTGAGGGATCAATGATATCCCAATTCTATGGTCTCTCTTCCTAGGGAACTCATGAGGAATCACGGCCTTGGAAACTCTTGGAGTGTGGCTCCTCCTTTGGTATTTCTAGCTAAAGGAAAGATAAAGGTACAGACTCCAGTAACTTCCAATGCTGAAAAACAAGAATTGGGGCCAAAAACAGAAAAAATGGAAAAGATACATAGCAAAGTCCCCAAAGAGAGATTAAGCACAGATATATCCAAATAATAACTTTCTCAGCCATTCCTACCATCTACAACCTAGCTGGCCGTCATTATTTAATAAGGAGCCTCTTTGAGAAATTTGACTGTTTTCCTATATTACTAGGGGAAGCTTACTTGTAAGTATTTCATATTTATCTAGAACTTTAAGGTTAGTCACTACATCTTATACATCTCCATTTTACAGAGAAGTTAACTGAGAATTGGAGAGTCACAGCATCACAGTTCCAGGACTGAGAAAAAAATCTCAGAGGTCACCTAGAACAATTTTTATTTTACATATAAGGAAACTGAGACTCCCTTGCTCAGGATCACATAGCTGGTAGATCTATGGTGGGATTGACTTGATTGCTGCTACCTGTATGGCATTAGAAAAATCACGCAAACTCTCTAGGGTTCAGACTCCTCATCTTTACCATAAGAAGATACAAGGAGATATGGAAGATGCCTTCCAACTTGAAATCTGTGATACCATTTTCTCAAGTCCTCTTTACTCCGGATCCCATTCGGAAACTGCTATGCCATGTGTACTGATCATAGAATGAAATGATTGGCTTGGATTATTGAATTCCTAAAACATTCAAGTTTAACGCAGGGCCTTCCAGATGAGCCAGTTCCAGCTCTGGCCGTCTCAGATCATCTCCCTCCCCATTATCCCACTAATTATGTCCACAGCCTATCAATGGACTCCTTGGGTTTCTATTATCATTTTGTTAAAGGGTAGTAACCATATTGCACCCAGTCCTGATTAGACAGACACTCCATTTGAGAGAGAGCCAAGCAGGAATCACTTTTCTAGTAGCCCCCTTAAGCCACGGTCTGGCTTTCTTCCCAGAAAGCATAATGAATCTTATCCATTCCATGCCCACCATACCATAGGGCCATGAACATTTATTCCCATTAAAACTTCTAGTCTCATCTTGGACAAAAATTCTCAATACATCCCAGATAGGATGATGGTTGTGCATTCTAAAGACTTAATAAAGTCTGGTCATCATTCAGACAATTAGAATGAAAGGTACTGCATTTCAACAATGGGGGAACCCATTGCTTTTGATGTCCCAACTCCCTTCTTGTGCCTAACAAAGATAAGAGCAAACTAATATAATTTTCCTGTTTGAGGTAGCATGCTTATGAAAAACTTATGCTATAAGGAAATTTCATCACAAGACATCTAAGTTTATAAATTAACCCAAGGTTAATGGAAGACTTTCAGGATGATATGCAAGGATTTTTAAAATACATGAATATGTGTTATACATACATATATGTGGTTATAAATGTGTTTATATGTCAGGGTATGTGCATATGCTTATGGAAACATATGTATATATGTATTTGCAATCTATTTACAAATATTCTACAGATATCTGCCTGTATTCTTAAGTTTGAGGAGAAAGAACTTATCTTTAGAATAGACTTCTTTCTAGGAGCAAAACATTCCCTTGAGAAATGTATTGACTTGGATAGTCAGACAGACCTGAAGCAATGAATCTGATACCCTTCCTGAAAAGTTAGCCATGACTGGTCATACAGATAATTTACGGATGGAGAGAATTTTCACAGACGTAGGCAAAGATAGATAGATGAATGGATGGATGGATGGATGGATGGATGGATGGATGGATGGATAAGTGAGAGAGAGAGAGAGAGAGAGAGAGAGAGAGAGAGAGAGAGAGAGAGAGAGAGAGAGAGAGAGAGGTGTATAGGTCAATGGATAGATAGATAGATAGATTGTTTTGTTAGGTAAATATGCAGGCATATTCCTAAGAACTAAGGAAATATATCAATGAGGAAAACAGTTGCAGTCCTCAAAAAGATAAAATTCTAGTGGGGGAAGGAAACACAAGAGTTGAAGATGCATTCAGGGTGAATAAATGTCTGTGAAATGAGCCTAGAAGTAGCTGGTAGGTTTGGTCCTCAGAGAGATGAGGTAGAACTCACCTACTTGGGATGAGGGACCCAGAGTCAGTATCCTAATTACTGATGGGGAGGAGGAGGAAGTGATGATGGGCTGGGGAGCAAACTGGGAAATGAAACAATAACCAAAAAACACTGTTTTCCTAAAATTTCCATTGTGCACAGCAACCTATGACACCATTCTAGAAAATGGACACAGCAGTCTACCATTGTAGAATCACAGAATTGGAAACAAATCCAAAACTTAAGAATCTTTATAGCACACATGGCATAGTGTTTGGTACACTTTACTAGAGCACCTAAGTAGTGCAATGCATAGTGCACTAGACCTGGAGTCAGGAAAATCTGAGTTCTAATCCAGCTCCAGACACTTACTAACCGCATGGGCAAGTCACTTTACCATGCTTGCCTCAGTTTCCTCATTTGTAAAATATTGGCACCTACTTGGCAGGGTTGTGTTTAGCAATTGATTTAATATTTGTTTAATACCTAATAAAATATATATAATATATAAATCCTTATTCTCTTCACATTAAAAATGACTACTTGACAGAATACCTTACCTACTTTATGCAGAAATCTTTTAGAGGATAATAAGGTATGGGGGATGGGGGGAGGCTAGTCCTGTTATTTTTCCAGTGCAAGAAACTCCTAATGGGAAACTTCTCTATCACAGGCAACCAGCAACTATTCAGCAACATAAAATTTCAGAAAGTTGTCAGAGTGAGGGGTGAAAGAGTAATGAATGGAATGAAATATTTAAGTGACTTGCCCAGGTTCATCCAGTTAATATGTATCAGAAACTTGAACCCAGATCTTGCTTACTCTCTATTGACTAGACTAACTAACCATCAGTGAATATTTATGAAGCAACTACCATGTGCCTGTCACTATGCTAAGCACTATCCTAAGCAAAAGACAATTCCTGACCTCAATGAGCTTATAATCAAATAATTATATAAAAAATAAACTACATACAAGGTAAATAGAAGATTGAAAGAACAAAATTACTGGAATTAAGAGAAGTCAGGGGAAGCTTCCTTTGAGACTGGAATAAGTTCATTCTTCTGTGTAGGTTTTAAGATTCACTAAGAACATCATTTTAGGTTAAAGGGTACACAAAGTTTTCACCTTCCTATTCATGTATCTTTCATATATTCCAGTGAAGCAGCCAATAATCCCATATATTTGAATACAAAGTCCCTGGCTATTGTACCCTGATCTTCTAAGAATATTGAAAAACAGAAGTAACCTGGACTTTCCATTTTGTCTCACTTTCATGCACAACTTCCCATATCTTTTGTTATGGGGTCAAAAAGGATGTTGAAATCACAAAATCACAGGTACCAGAAAGGCATCCATTTCCCCTTATACTTGTCCCCTAATTCCAACAGTGATTCATGATGACTGGAATCTCCTGGTATTTTAAACATTCATGAATATTAGGGCTTGAACTTATCATTTTATAGAAGAGAAAATAAAAGGAGACTTTCAAAGTGTTAATTGATTTAATCAATGTCACACAGCTATTAAGGATAAATTCAGGTTCCTGGAGTCCACTTCATGTGCCCTGTGCTATTCATTGAATCTCTCCTGACCCAATCTTCCCTCAGTTTAAAGACAAAATGTCCTTTTGAAGAAAAATATACCAAAAAATCATACTATATGAGAATATAACTTATGTGACATTTGAACATTCATTATCATTCACATGATAGATCCTTATAAATATTCATCCACAGGAAAAGAAGAATCCTAAGCTAAATTTACATTAAAATAATAATTAACTTTACAAAGAACTTTAAGACTTCAAAAATATAAGTGGGCATCAGGATTTAGTACTGAAAATACCTGAATCTATGGGGCAATATTGGATATGAATCTTATGGAGTCAGAATGGAGCAATGGAAAGAAAACCAGACTGGACAATATGAGGACTGAATGCTTTTTCTCACATTATAGTGAGATATGTACTGGATTCGAATACAGAAAAGAAATTCAAATATCATCTCTGCCATTTACTATCCATGGACAAGTTATTTAATTTCTCTGAACTTCCATTACTCATTTGGAAAATAAGCAATTGGAAGCAGATGACGTATATGGTTTTCTCAGCTCTACTTCTTTGAACTGTCCCATGCTTAAGGTGTGTGTGTGTGTGTGTGTGTGCATGTGTGCTCATGTGTATGTGCATACACATGAATAGTTTAAAGAAATTTATCTCCTGAATCATCATAAATCCTTACATGATTTAAATGCAGTAGCATGCTTTATATTGCTGTACACTTGCATTCTACTTTGCACACAAAATGATATGGATGTTTTATAGAGTTCTGTTGATCAGAATATCTTTCCTAGTTTGTTTTGTTTCTGTGGAGCAATGGGGTTAAATGACTTGTCCAGGGTCACATAGTTTGTGACTGTCAAGTATCTGAGACAAGATTTGAACTCAGGTCTTCTTCACTCCAAAGTCAGTCTAGTCCCCAAGTATCTTTCTTTATGACCAACAAAATACTAATTTTAATCTAGATTTCTTTGCCTATAAAATTAGTGAGTCTGGATCATCTAAAATCTCTATAAATTCTGTGTACATAAGTGAAAATAAGAGGACTGATCAAGAAAAATGACATTTTTCCTAAAAAAAACCTTCTCATTTCCTCTTTTCTACTTAATGAAAGTTGTAAATAATTGTTATTACTGTCTTACTAATTACAATTTGGTTGATTCAGCTTTCTCAACATAACATCAAGGATATTAGAGCTTACTCCAGGACTTAAAGAATGATACCTATCTACTATGGGCTAAAGTCACATCATCCCCTCCCACTCTCCCCAAAGAAATTTCTTTCTAGGGGTTAATGCCTACAAATAGCAGTATCTATGGGAACTCTTCAGGTTGGTTTCCTATGAATGGGGAAGATTTTGCTAACTTACTTGGTTTCCTATGTAATCTCTTAGAGAACCAGGCACTCTGAGATTAAATGGCACCATTTAAGGATTTAGATTACCTATTCAAGACAACGACTTCTTGATGGAGACAGCTGTGAAATACTGGAAGGCATC
Organism: Macrotis lagotis; assembly: GCF_037893015.1. Taxonomy (NCBI): domain Eukaryota; kingdom Metazoa; phylum Chordata; class Mammalia; order Peramelemorphia; family Peramelidae; genus Macrotis; species Macrotis lagotis. The sequence goes on from NC_133660.1 coordinate 264,823,290, forward strand.
ACCAAATGTAGTTTCCAAGCATTTTTTTCTTGGAGATCTTTAAAGCCAAGGCAGACTCATAAACATTTAGAGTAGTCTACTTCTGGTTAAGAGAAGTTAAGCCAAGGTATATGCATCAAGTGTCTATGATCTTTACCACACAATGATAGCCACTGAGGGAGATACAAGAGATTTGACTCACACTCTTTTCATAAAACCCTCTCCATCATAGACTCATCAAATCTTAATGGCTAGAAAAGGACCTTAGGGTCCACCTAGACCAATCTCTTACCTAAATTATGAATTTCATAAACAAAAACATGTAACAAGTGGCTACAGGGAACTCATTATCTGACCCATCTCCTGGAAGCTTTTCTACTTTAAGTTAATGATAATTTATTTATTAGGTTTATTTTCCTAATTCAAACTGAAATGTTCCTCCTAAGACTTATAGTACTATAGCCAAGAATCATGAAGGATAAATTTAGTACTCCTTCTGGATCACAATTCTCTAAGTGCTTGAGACAGTTATTGATGGCCTTATTTTTTTTTCTTTTCTTAGCTAGAACCTGTCCAGTTCCTTTTCTCATTAGCACAGCTTCAATTTTCTCATTTATAAGTCCTTGTCTTTTTTCCTATGGGTCCCTTTCTGTCTTTCTAATTTACTTTCTAACATGTTGTTCCTATGAAAGAAGATAACTGCACTCCAGGTAAGGTCTGATGAGGAAAGATCACAGTGGGGCTCACTATCATTTCCCTCTGGTTACTAAGAACTTATTAATATACAAAATTATATAAATATTTTGGCCACTGAATTTTACTGATGACTCATATTGAGTTCACTGGAATTTCTCAAGGTTTATCCATCTCTAGAACTCATGTGGCCACTGAGCCCAAATTCTGAACTTGGTTTTGTTGTAGTTGAGTCATTTCAGTCATATTCAACTCTTCATGAATCCATAAAGAAGTGGTTTGCCATTTCCTTCTCATTTTATAGATGAGGAAACTGATGCAAATAGAGTCACATAGCTAGTAAGCATCTTAGGTTGGATTTGAACTCAGGAAGATGCATTTATAGTGCCCTATGTGCTGCCCTACCCAGCTGTCCCTCACAACTTGGTAGTCATCATGATTAAGTTTTACCTAATAAATCTTCAGTTCATGGTTGTAAACTATGTAAGCTTTTTAAAAATTCTTTTTAAAATTTTTTATTTTAATTTTTTTTGAATTCTTAATCTCAGTTCCATGCATTACTTGCTTCCAGATTTATATCATCTCCAAACATCTTAAGCAAAGTACTTGTGACTTCATGTTGATCTTTTCTGTTTGTGTGATTTGGGGCAAATCATTCAACTTTCCTGAACCTCAGTTCCTTCATCTAGAAATTAAGGGTTGTGGCTTAATGGCCTCTAAGCTTCTTTATAACTCCACATCAAGACTTCTATGATACACAAATTGAAGAGGACAGGGCTCAAATCAGGTTATCTTACCAGCTGTCTCGCACTAAGTTGACATTAATCCATCAATCTTCATGTCTGGTCAACCAACCAGCAGCAAACCCACCTGACTAAACAATCATTTAATCCTTATCTTTTTATCTCATCCACAAGAATGGAAGACAATTTGTCAAATTCATTGCTGAAATCCGGATGTCCAATATCTAAGGCATTCCTATATTCTCCCTATCTAGTAAGTTTGTTTTTAAAAAAGGAATGTGATCAGTATGGAATGACTTTTCTTAATGAGTCCATGCTCATTTATGTAGAAGGCAGAGAATTGGTGGAAGATTTTACATAGAAAAACAGGTCTCTATCAGATTTTGGGAATGATGTCAAACTGAACCTGGCCAGCAGAACTATATGTAACACTAGCTCAGCCAAGAACTCATCACACCTTGGGCCCTGCCAGAGAAACTTTTACGTGTGTTCTCAAGGTGATGGATGAGCCTTTGGAAAACCTTTGCTGGCCAATATTTATTGGATCATTATGCAAATGCCTATGTGCCCTCCAATTTTTTTAGGTTGCATAACTGTGGTTGTTCTAACCTAGTTTCATATTAGTCGGGTCACCTAGAATTTATTTTTTTAAATGTCCAGAAATATGTATTTTTTCATTTTGTATACTGAGTTCACCAGCTCTTTCTACAGAGGTGGTTAACGTGCTTCTTTTATTTTTAGAAAGATTTAATTTATTTTGAGTTTTACAATTTTTCCCCCATTCTTGCTCCCTCCTCCCATCCCCCACAGAAGACATTCTGTTAGTCTACAATGTTTCCATGGTATACATTGATCTCAGTTGAATGTGATGAGAGACTTAGACTTCTCGTCTCTTCTTTAAGGATATGATTTCTCTCTCATCACACCCAATTTGGATCAAGGTACAACATGGAAACAAAGTAAAGACTTACAGAGTGCTTTCTGTGAGGGGGGGAGTAAGATTTGGGGGAAAATTGTAAAACTCAAATAATATCTTTAATAAAAATTAATTTAAAAAAAAGAAAGTGATGAGAGAGAAATATCCTCAAGGAAGAAAAATAAAGTATAAGAGACAGCAAAATTACATAATAGGATAACTTTTTTTCTAAATTTAAGTCATAGTCTTTGGTTTTTGTTCAAACTCCACAATTCTCTCTCTGGATACAGATGGCATTCTCCATTGCAGACAGCCCCAAATTGTCCCTGATTGTTGCCCTGATGGAATGAGCATATCCATTAAGGTTGCACATAGCATTTATTAAACACCTATTGTTTATGTTAGGTACTTTAATAAGGAGGGAGTGTCCTGGGTGAGTCAGTGAAGGTTCTTTGTTTATCAAGTCTGTGATTATCAAAATCTCTATCCTAGGCAACTGTTTTAGCGGGTTCCAGTTATTGGAAGTATGAACCATCCTGGTTAATCTTTTTCCCCTATTATTTTTATCAATTTTTTTGCTATCATGCTGTAGTCCTCAGCCCTAATGCTATCATGATTTGAAGTTATGTCCTCCATGCATGACAGGCTATAATGATTATGAGTTTTTCCTAAGTATCTAAAAAAACAATCTTGGATAAATAAACTATACAATAATCAGATTTTAAACCTAGAGCCCAAGGAAACATTAGATTTTCCAAGTGCAACCCTATCATTTTACAGAAGAAAAAAATGAGGCACAGAAATTAAGTGATGTGTCTAGGGTCATATAGTTAGTCTGTATTTGGAGTGGGATTACTGATTCCAAATACAGTATGTTATTTATTATTTCACATTGCCTCTAAATGCATGCACAAACCAAAGCAAAAATAAGAGTAAATGAACAATTGAATGGAGTCAAGTCTGAAACAGGCAAAGTAATAATGTAGAATTCTGGTACCTGATGAAAATATGGTAAATATTTATAGTGCTAGTCTTGAGATAAAGATCTCTGAGGAGACTTTTTTCCAAGGAAGGAGAATTATGGAAAGGTCTGAAAATTCTATTCCTAGAGTTTAAACAACTTCATCATCACTATGCCATGCAAGACTTTTGTGCAAGCCATTAGGATCTGATCCAGTGGAGTTAGGGAAGAGCTGGTGCAACACCCAGAAATCATGGCTGTCCCCCTACACTGACTGACTTAAACAAAGTATGTGGGGTGAGGGAGAGAAGAGGTATAGTACGCAGATAGATAGAAAGATAGATAGATAGAAGGATGGATGGATATATAAATACATTATGTATGTACGTATGTTAAATATATACATTCATATACATAATATTTAGAGAGATTTTATATTAATATATATATAGAAATATAGGGAAGAGGAATTGTATATATATTTATGTGTATTACATGTATACACATATATACATTTAGAGAGAGATAGAATATATATTTGAATATACATATATTTTTTATATATATATACATACATACATACATATGGAGAGAGGGGTTATAGCAAGGAAGGGGGTCAATCAGAACTGCATTAATTCCCTTTATTGTAGGGAAAACAATTTTATGACAGATAGAAGAAGGAAATGAACAATTTCTAGTGGAAGAAGGGTGCTGCTCTACATTTTGGATGCATGGGGTAAAGTTCTGAATACTCAATCTTTAGTTGCATCCTGGGCTTTCTTTATTCTTATAAGTCTCACATTAGAAGAAATAATAACATTATAGGCTTAAGTAAAATATTCCATATTTTACAGTCTCAAATACACTTGGATGCATCCCCAAAATGTTGGCATGTTTTCACACTATTGTCATTATGTTTAATGAAAATTCTCTTTCATTTCAATAATATTTTTCTTTAATCAAACTAGTCTTTAGGATTAACTCATTTAAGATTAACTTAGACTGTAGTTTTTTTTTAATTTAAAAAACTAATAAAATATAAAAACATTTAAAAGAAAACTAGAAATGAAAAGATTTAGAGGCCATCCAATTTAACTTTATCTTTTTACAGAAAAAAACAAACATCAAGGGAAGTAATGTGGTTTGTATAAGATCACACAGCATTTTTGTAGTAGGTTTTAAAGTGATGTTCAAGGCTTCTGACACTTAATCTCATGCTCTAGCCCAACATTATGTTTTAAATGTGCCAATGGGCATAATGGACTATACTTCATTTTTTTGGGTAGAAGACTGATAGTTTGGGTTTCCTATTGAATAAATAGTTAGAAATTCAGTGTATCCCAATAGAAAAACTTGAGTGATCACTGTTTCTAAATTTTTTCACTTTTTGAAACCATATGCAGTTTGTTTCCATTACTCTTCTTGTTAATGCACTTGTGGCAGTCGTAGGAAGTCATAGCACTGTGTGAGTATCAGTGAAAATGCCGAATGGAAAATGGGGCTAATTTGCATATTCCCGAAATAATGGGAGGAAGATAATAATTAATAGTTATTTTTATACACTTTGATTTAATTAATTCCAGCAAGGATGTTTGTAAACATGTGACTTTATGTTTGGATAAATGTGTCAACTTGAAAATTAGTCACTAATACTGGGGAAAGATGAGAAAGAAGCTAAAAAAAGGACAGTCCAATTTTCTATTTCCTCCCTAAGATTCAGTGGTAGTCATAGTGGGTGAGTAAAGGGAGTCACCCAGTGGGATGGATGCTGCCTGGCCTTCAAGAGGCATCCAGTAGGAGAGATGCTATCTGACTAGAAAGAAGTAAAGAGAAGGGAATCTAAATACTGGAAGCCACCTAATATTGGTGGCCCAGAGCGAGACACACAGTAGAGCAAATCTGAGATAATCTTAGGAAATGAATAAACAAAAATTCTTTACAATAGTGTTTCTATGTGTATTTAAAGTGACAAAATACACTGGAAAGGGAATGTGTGTGTGTGTATACATATATATATATATATATATATATATATATACACTCACTGAGATATATGTATATGTATTATATACATGTACCTATGTACATGTGTGCCACATACACATATATACACATCATGTTTATTATTTATAATTATATTAACACATATACATACATGTGTCTATAATTGTCTATAAATTTCAAGAGGAAAGGGAAGAAAAGTATTAGAAAAGAACAGAACTGATCAAGGCACCAAACAACAAGCAATGGAAACACACCTCCCTTCATTCAGTAAAAGATGTAAATAGTTCGAAAGTTCTGAAAAGGAGGATGGGTAGGTCACTGTCAGACTTTGTTCCTTGCTCAGGGTCAGTTAGTTTTGATCAATGGTTTTTCTCTGTTATAAAGGAGGGTTCTATTATGATAAGAGGAGAAGAGGGATTTTAATATCAGAAAATGACAGGTAAAAAATTTTTAAAAGTTAATAAGACAAAAAAGACAGAAGGGAAGAATAAGAGAAGAGAGGTTTAAAGTTCTTAAATTCATACTTATCCATTGCTATGGCAGTTCCTAAAATTAACTCTCTCTCTCTCCCTCTCTCTCCTCTTTCTCTCTCATTCACTACAAATATGGAACCCAAAGTTCCAAACCATAATAATAGTTTTACCAAAGTTGCTGATAGGCAGAGATGGCTTTGATCTCACTATTCTTGAATCCTGATTTTGTGTTTTATTCCACAATAATTCTGGGGCCAAAGCAAGACAAAGAAGGCTGGGAAATGGTGTGTTCTGAGTGACAATAGGAAGATGATTTTGTGATTTTCCTAGTTCTTTTAGTGTGTATCTGAATGTTTGAATCCAGGAAGTCAATGAATCAATCGCCCCCTGGAATGACCCCAGTCTTGCTGTCCCCATGAAAATGGAAGAGAGGACGGAACATTTCCAGAAGGCATAGTGGACTTCCCTGGATCTGATTAAGCCTGAGAATACAGTGGCTAAAAGCTTCCTTTCTTGATCTCAGCCAAATGATATGGCTCTGGGGAGGGTCAGGATAGGAAGAGAAACCTCACATTGGAGTTAATGAGTATGGCCAGCCTCTGCTAATTAGTGCCACTGACTCATGGGGTGTGAAAACACAACTTAAAAGGTTCTGTGCCAGCTGAGACCTGCAGGTCGAGGGGAACAAGGAGGAGGGGAAACCCTTTTTTATAGAAGGAATGAAGCAGAATCTTTAATTTTCTGTTAATCTCATCTTTATTATTTATTATTTCTGAGCAGGAGGGTAGACAAAGTGAATTTTCCCCTGCTACATCACAGTGTTTCCCTTTTAATTAAAAGTCACTTCCTTCTCTTTCCCTCTCTCTCCTATTTGCATAGAATCATGCAGAGAGAGTCTTAATCTGATTTTTTTTTCCTTTTGCCTTTCCTATTCAAAGTAGAAACTGTAATATTGAGCAAAATATATATCAAAACCTTTGGACTTCGAAAAAATGACAGTTATGTAACACTGGAACCAGACAACTTGGTCTCTTCCTACCTGATTGTTTTCTAACACATTATAACTCTCCATCCAGATATACTGCCCGACTTTCCATTTCTCCTATAAGATACTCACTTTCCTGACACCTATGTATTTGCATCAGCTGTCCTCCAAACCTGGAAGGCTCTTCTTTCTCATCTTCAACTCCTAGTTTTTATTCATACATCTTTTCAGGAAGCCTTTCCTAGTGTCCCCTAACCTCTTAGATTACCAGACCTTCTTAGGCATTGCTAAACAGAGTTCTTTGCTTCTACTTTCTTATGCGTGGCTCTTCTCAGTTAAATGTAAGCCTCGGGAGGGCAGAAGTAGTCTTTTTGTCTTTCTTAGTGTCCCTAGTTACTAGCCATTTTCAGTCATCCTGATCCATATTTCACCATTGGACTCAGTTGGCTCCAAAGGAGAAAGTGAGGCTGGTATCTTTGGAGACCCCTACCTCACTTAAATCCAATTCAAATGCAAGTCATGGCATCACTTTCCTGGTGTCATGGTCCCCTTTGAGAAAAAAAAAAGACAAATAACATGTAGTACAGCCCTTACACTATATTAAAAGCTTAAAAAAGGATTATTTATAGATTTGTAGCAAAGATGTTAAAGATCATCAAACTCATTCCTCCCTTCAGTCCCATTTTAAAGATGAAAAAAATGAGGGCCAGAGATAGACAATCATCTGGTCATGGTCATGCAAGCAGCATGCAGTAGGAACCAAGATATGAACTCCAGTCTTTTGACCAGTGTTCTTTTCATTGTATTTGGGCTATTTTGAATTGAATTAAAGGGCTTATGTTTTTTTTCAGGGAATATATGACAGTGTGTATATGTGTTTAAAAAATTTCTCTCCTAAGTCACCATAAATCTCTTCTTTGTTCTAATGCAGTCCTATGTTCCATATTAATTTGGATCCTAATTATGCTCCAACGGTAGGCACAAATAGAGCCTTGTGTACCCAAGGAGATACTTTAAAGAGCTCCCTCGGTGGAAACATCTGCAGAACCTATTTTTAAATCAAGGCCCCAACATTATGTCTTCAGTGAAATTAAGCTACTCATTGCAGAGGGAACTAAAAGGGCACATTCTTTATCAGCAGTGCTGTGTTTAAAGAGGAAGAGGGAAAAGGGAGCAAAAGCTTACTTAGCAATGAAAAGAAGAAAAGAGGACGTGAGGGGAGAGGTGGATTGTTTACAAAGCCTTCTTCCTTGCCACCATCCCAAAGGTAGACAGAATCACGTTATTGCCTCCATTTCACAGGTGGAAAAATTAAGGTTCAGAGACATGGAACAGTTTTTTCCAGGGTCAAGCCATATTCAACAGTAAGCATTGTGTTAAGCACTGGGATTGAAGAGAAAGAAAGCAAGGAAAAAGGAACCCACAAAACCAAAAAAATTCCCTGCCTACTTCCATATCCCTATTAGTTTTTTTTTTTTCATTTTAAAATATTCCCTTTGGTTTCCCTGCCCTCATGGAGTTCATATTCTCATGGAGAGCACAACATATAAATAACTAGGTATATACTTGATATCAGAGTAGAATATACTAATGTATAAATCTTGGGGACCTGGAATGGCCTTCTGTAGAATGTCATCTTTGAGCTGAGTCTTGAAGGAAACCAGGTCACTCAACTAATAAATGACTTTCAAATCCAGTCCTCCTGATACTAATAGATGGTAAGCTCCTTGAGGGCAGGAATTATCTTTCCCCTGCTTTTTCAACCATCCCCCCCCTTTTTTTGTTTGTCCCTAGTACTGAGTAATATTTCTGGCAAACAATAGGCCCTAATAGGTATTTATTGATTAATCAACCACCAAATACACTCACTTTCTATTCTGATCCATCTGTAACATGGAAAAAGGAAGGCAATATCTGGGGGGAAAAGACAAGCCAATGTCAGCTATCCTTAAAGTTTGTGGTTTTGGTTTCTAATAAATGCTTATAGAATTGAATTGGTAGAGACAGGAGTGGACAGTTTCTGAACAAAGTTCTTGTCCCAAAAGTTAGAACCCTGATGTCTGAGAGTGGCAAACCATGAAGTATTGGAGGATCATAACTCTAGAGAGAGACTTCTCAGAGACTGTTTACTTAAATGCCTGAATTCTGCTGATGAAGAACCTGATATTGTTGCTCTTTTTATTACTGTTGTTTGTCCTTTCTTCAGGAAGAGGACCATGATATCAGAGAGGTGGTTATGACATGTACTGAAGTGAAGGAGAAACTAAGAACTTAGATAAACGGCTGTTAAACTGGATTTTTAAAACCACATTCATGCTAGCCAGGTAATAGTCTGTCCCACCTCTTACCACACATAGGAAATACAAAATCTAAATGAATTCTATTTAGTTATTTCTAATCACATCTCTATGAATTCCCAATTACCATTCAGTCTCAGCTCAGGATCAATTGCTAAGCTTTTCTGATCCATTTCCCCCTACTCCGTGTTGTTATTGCCTTCCCCCCAAATGACCCTCTGCCAAATGTGTGAGTATGGGTGTGCTTCTCTATGTGTGTTAATTTGTTCCCTCAATGGATGAAATGAGGAAATGAAAATCAGAGTAATAACAATCTGGTGGCCTTGGATAATTCATTTATCTCTGTCAGAGAGGGGTATTGAATTATTATAAGCACTAAATCCTTCTTGGGCTCAAGATTCTTTGTTTCTAAATATCTACAATTGTGGCAAGTCCCATCTGTTCTGATTGATCATTTACTTACACACAACTCCATTTACCTACACACACACACACACACACACACACACACACACACATGCACGCACACACACAAACACACACAAACACACATCTGTATCTGCTTATTTATCTATTCATTCATTTATTGCAGTAATAGAAGCAGTAAAACCTGTAGAACATCGATCTTGCACTTAGGGACAGGTGCTTCAAAAATACCAATTGCATAGCCTTGATCAAATCACTTCATTTTTTTCATGCTTTAACAGAAATACTGGATCATGCATCTTACTCTGAAAAGTACTTAAAATCATTTAGACTAATTTCCTCATTTTACAGATGAGGAAACTGTACTAGCTGGTACATTCTCAAGAACACATAGCAGGTCCTTTATTTTACAAGAAGTAAGTATCAATGATTAAATTTGAATCCTGGCCAGTGCTCTTAACATTGCATGAACATACATACATACATACATACAACATATATTTCATCAAATATTTCCCAAATGTTTGAAAAACTATTTTAATATTTCATTTTTAAAAATTTTGAGTTCTAAATTCTTTTCCTCCATCATCCCTTGGAAAGCCAAGCAATATGATATGGATTATATATGTGAAGTCATTTAGAATGTTATTTCAATTGTATTATATTGTATATATATATATATATATATTATTGTAATATATATTATATATGTGTGTGTATGTCACTTTATAGAATTCATATTCTAACCTAAGAAACAGAATTGGATTGACTCCAGTCTGAACATGATGATTTTATTTTGATGAAGGAAATTCTCACACTGGAACTATTCAATATTCATGGAAATTATGGACCCTTTACTTATTTGCCTACATCTTTTTCAACACATCTAACCATGCATAAATAAAAACATCATCCTCATAATGTTATTGCTCCTCTGAGAACAAAGGACAAACAACAAATAGATACTAGCCTAAAAACAAAGTCCAGTATATTCTCCAAAAAAATTTCAGTGAAACAATATCAATGAGTATTTGCAATTGATAATGTGAGGCTAAAGATCTGTAACTTCTTTTAAAAGACTATAGATTTTATGATAGCAAAATAGCACCTAAGCTTTTCCACCTCTTCACACACATAATTTTTTTATTTGATATATATGGTTATTTTGCATCAGCTTTTTTTCCTCCATTCTAGGTCAGAGTATTGATTTGTGGACTTAATTTTGATGTGTGCTAAGTATACCAGACCAGAAATTAAATGAGCAACTTATTCCCAGGGAGATCCACTGTGGTTTCCCTGTCTATCTAAGCCAGGGTTTACTTTAAAATATATGACTTGCTGATAGTGCTCCAAGAGAAGGGTGAAAACAAGTTATATAATATCTATTATAGTTATAGTTTTTAAGGCAGGAAATGGGTCTTATACAATAACCCTTAGAGTTGGGTACCATTAAAATTCTCATTTTTACAGATGGAGAAACTGAAGCTTGGAAAAGTGAAATGATTTGTCCAGAATCATACAACTTGCAAGTATCAGACCTAGCATTTGAACTCATAGCTTCTTAATTTCAAGTCCAACATTCTATGCAGAGGATGTTCAATAGAACAAAATCACCTCACTTATCCTGTATTCTGGTGAAGGAAGCATTCTGCATGAGCTAAATACTACATTATCAAAATATTACTCATGCTTCTCACCCCTCTTTGAATTGTTCATTATGGAAATTTTAATAAAATAAATTACATAATGACTGTATGGCCATGACCAAAGATTCCATGCTCAGCTGTGTCGCCTATAAGTAATGAGTCTATTACTATTATTATTTCTGGGCTTGGCTAGAATGGGTGACAATCAGCATGGTTGAAAGGAATAGCCACAAAACTGATATAGTTTTTAAAAAAAAAATCTCAATTTTAGGGGTGGCTAGGTGGTACAGTGGATAGAGCACTGGCCCTGGAGTCAGGAGTGCCTGGGTTCAAATCCAAACTCAGACACTTAATAATGACCTAGCTGTGTGACCTTGGGCAAGTCATTTAACCCTATTGCCTTGCAAAAAGCAAAAAACATCTCAATTTTACAGTTTCCCTTGTTTGTCAAATAAAGAATGCTAAACATAATCTTTTCCTGCTGACTCAAGATCACTATTTTCTGAAGTCATTTCCAATTCAAAGGCTCTAAGACCACCTCCACTCTATTATAATACAGGTGATGTCATAAAGGAATATGGGGATGTACAGAAGTGTTTTCTCTACATTAAACTGATAAACAAGTATTTGCTAGTGAGGCAGCTAGGTGGCACCATACACAGAGCCCCTTATCACTCTGGCTCGCTCTCTCTCTCTCTCTCTCTCTCTCTCTCTCTCTCTCTCTCTTTTAAATTTTTGCAAGGCAAATGAGGTTAAGTGGCTTGGCCAAGGCCACACAGCTAGGTCATTATTAAGTGTCTGAGGCCACATTTGAACTCAGGTCCTCCTGACTCCAGGGCAGTGCTGTATCCACTGTGCCACCTGGCTGCCCCTCACTTTGGCTCTCTGGATGGGTCAACAATGTGTTTCAGGCTAATTTCCACTTGGCCATTGTTTAGGTCCTGGTTGGCTGAGCCAATTCAAACTGTAAGTCTTTCTATTCAGAAACCCTGAGGGTCTTCCCCTCCCAGGCTGACTTTTTTTAAGACTATGCTAAAGAGGCTATTTTCTCCTTTTCTTTCACACTTGCCTCAATCACTGATGTACCCTGATGGTCTTACCCTCCTCACAACAAATTTTTTTTCTTTTTTCTTTTTTTTTGGAAGTGGTTATTCTTGGGACCTCTTGGCCTAAATTCTCTCACCTAACATTAATTGCCTCAGTCAAACTGTGACCTGGGGAAAGACCAAAGTCTCCCACTGAATCCAATGCCATCTCCAGCCATTTTGATCCATATCTGACCATTGGATCCAGATGCCTTCAGGGGAGAAAGTAAGACTGGTGACTTTGTACAGCACCCCCTTTACTTAAATCCAACTCACTTGCATGCCAAGTCATCTCATGGTCTTCTTTCAAATAAAGGACAAACAACAAAAAACCCTGAACCTCTGGTTAGAAAGATCCAAGTTCAAATTCTTCCTGAGATACTTATTATTACCTGCTCAATGTGTTAACTTCCTAATCTGGCAAATGGAGATAGCAAAAACACATGCCTTATAGGGTTGTTGTGAAAAGCAAAGGAGATGATGATATATGTGGAGCTCTATGAAAGCTTCATTATGCTATATAAATATCATTATTATATGCCTACAATCTACCAGATAGTCTTCTTTCTAGTGATTATTCTCCTTGTTAAACTGTTATTTTTAAGTTAAACTCTTTTCACTGACTCTTTAATTTGTTAAACTGACTCTTGTCACTGACAGAAACTAGATGCTTCTAATTTCCTGCCTAATTTTATCTGTAGTTTTATGGGTGGGTGGTCTGAGAAATGCACTACTCTTTAGAATGTGTCATGAGACTTGTGATAGGTTGCATATCTATAGGTTTCTACTTAATTCTCCATGATATTTTTTGTTTACTTCTAAATTCACTGATTTATTCCATATAGTCAGCATTGCCTCTAAATAAGTGAAAATAAGGAAAATTCAGAAGCGGTCAGCCAAACATTTGAATGGATTTTTAAGGTGTCATCTGCTTGGAAGGAAATCATCAGGAATTTACTTCGGCCTCTATGCTATTTAGCATGTTTAATGCTGTCTTAAATAAATGCATGGATTGTATGGTGACCAAATTTGCAAATGAAGCAAAGTGAGAAAAAAAGAATTAATAAAGGGGATGATATTCAGTAACCAAAGATATCCAGACAGGTGAGAATCATGAGATAAATCTGAGAAGATAAAATGTAATAGTGAATATAAAGTCTTATACTTAAGTTTTTTTTTAATAATAACATTGCAATTTCAAGATGGGGAGATGTGGCTAGACTGGATAATTGTTGGGGCATTCCAGTGAACTGAAAGCTCAATATGAATCAGTGGGGTGATCTAGCAGCCAGAAGAGGTACTAAGATCTCAGTCTAGATGCTCATGACTAGGAAAAAGACAATCTCTTTGTAATCTGGCTTGGTCAAACTACATGCAAAATATAGTGTTCAAATCTGGGTACCATTTTTTTGGAGGGAATTAATAAGTTTTTTGTTTGATTGTTTTTGTTTTGTTTTTAATTTAATTCTGGACTTCTAATATCAATAGTGTTGAGAAGCTCCATGTATGGGAAGGCTTCAACTAAGTTAGATCATAGAGCAAAAGTAGGAAAGGATGGTCGAGTCTGTCTCAGACACTTCCTAGCTGGGTAACCCTGGACAAATTGCTTAGTCCTGTTTACCTCAGTTTCCCCATCTGTAAAATGATCTGGAGAAGGAAATGGAAACCACTCTAGTATCTTTGCGGAGAAAACCTCAAATGGGGTCATGAAAAATCAGATATGGTTGACCACCACCACCAACATCAACATCAACAATAACATAGCTAATAAATGTTTGAGGCCAAATTTGATGTACGGTTTTACTGACTCCACACCCAGCACAGTAAAATCGCATGAACGGCCTAAGGGGATAACATCATTCGAACAGAATTACAGAGTCACAGTATGCCATAGGTAAAAGTCAAGAAGACTCTTATAAGACAAGTTTGGCTCACTTCTACATTATGCTGCTACTCATTCTTGAAGGAAGGAAGGGAAGAAGGGAGGGAGGGGAAGGAAGGAAGGAAGGAAGGAAGGAAGGAAGGAAGGAAGGAAGGAAGGAAGGAAGGAAGGAAGGAAGGAAGAAAAGAAAGAAGGAAGGAAGGAAATGAGGGAGGAAGGAAGAAATTATTTAAATATATTGTCAGATACTATGCAGAACAAGCAATACAAATACAAATAAATGGGTTGTTGCGGCTATGTTTTCCAGTTCTATGATAGAGTAGAAGCTGAGATTGACACCCGACTTCAGTCACCTGAGAGGGATATGGAACATTTAAGAAATGCCAAGTTAGATTGAGGAGTAGGACTGGAGCCTGTTTGCCATCCCCACCTGCTTCATGGCACACTGATTTCTCCCTCCTCTGAATCCTGATGGCACTCATTGTCTGTACCCCACAATTTTGCACTTGATTATATAGTATCTTTCTTTCTTTGCTAAGTTGTTGTGTGTGGTTAAGTCTTGTTTCCCCCAACAAACTTTGGGAAGGCAGGTACAATTGTTCCATCTTAACTCTGTTCTATGTATGTATGTAGCTGGGGACTATGGTCCAGTTCATCACAATACATTAAGCTTTTACTAAATCACTAAACAGGACCCACAGAAAAGGCATGGGAAATATAAAGTGTTATCTTTGCCACTGAGCAGTGATGGGGGAAGGGAGATAAAATTTATATAAATATAGTTTCCATCAGGACCTTTGATGTAAAGAGGCTCAGATCTATAAAGGAAGAGGGGATCTCATCAATTGTCCAGTCCATTGCCTTCTTTTTATAGATGAGAATGAAACCTAATAAGGCTGAGTGTCATAGATACCATTATATAGTTAACAAAGCAGTACCAGCATTTTGAATTTGGTTCATTCGATTCTGGAGTTCTTTTTGCCCTGAGAGGAATTCCCAGTGGAGAAATTTCCTCTGAGAACATAGGTCATCCTCTTGTCTCAAACTTTTCACTGTAGCTACCTATAGTGCTTAGGTGGCCTCTTAGCTAGATTGGGTGCAAGGTGAGATCTGAACCTAGGTCTTGTGATTCCAACAGTAGCCCTATCCAGTATACCACACTGTCACCTCATTTTAATTATATGGTTTGAGGAGGGAAAATACCAATGAGGGGGATTGGGGAAAAGCTTTTTAAAGTATGTAGCATCACAGACAAACTGAAGAAAGCTAAGGTTTCCAAGGAACAGAAGTAAGAAGGGAGGGAGGAAATGAATCCTGGCATGAGAGTTGGGGAGAGGAAAGCCTGAACAACGATGCAGAGATGAGGGATGGAGTATGTATGAATAGCAGTAAGCTGGTCAATTGGGGTAGTATGTATGGTAGCAAAAGGAGATTAAAGTGAAATAAGATTGGAGAGGTAAAATGTAAATATTTGGTAAGATCTCGAAATGGAAGCTGCATGCACATATTTACATACCCATCTACATGTATATGTGTACATTATATTTAATGCTACATGGGTGTATATGCATAAGTTTGGATATACATGCATTTACATATATGTTGCTATTTAGTTGGTCTTCAGTCATGTCTGACTTGCAATTCCTTTTGAAGTTTATTTGGTAAAGATATTGGCTAGTTTTATTTCCTCTTCCAGCTCATTTTAAAGATGAGAAAACTGGGCAGCTAGGTGGCACATTGAATAGAGCACCGGCCCTGGAGTCAGGAGTACCTGAGCTCAAATTTGGCCTCAGACACTTAATAATTACCTAGCTGTGTGGCCCTGGGCA
Organism: Macrotis lagotis; assembly: GCF_037893015.1. Taxonomy (NCBI): domain Eukaryota; kingdom Metazoa; phylum Chordata; class Mammalia; order Peramelemorphia; family Peramelidae; genus Macrotis; species Macrotis lagotis. The sequence continues at coordinate 264,839,209 of NC_133660.1, forward strand.
AGCCACTTAACCCCACTGCCTTGCAAAAAAATCTAAAAATAAATAGATAGATGATAGATAGATAGATAGATAGATAGATAGATAGATAGATAGATAGAAAATAAAATATAAAAAGTAAAGATGAGAAAACTGAGACAGACAGACTTAAATGACTTGTCCAGGGTCACACAGCTAATAAGTGTCTGCAAACAGATTTGAACACAGAAAGATGAATTTCCCTAACTCTAGCCCTCTATCCTCAGTCTGTGCCACCTAGTGACCCTGATACATAGCTATTCATATATATAAATACATGCAAATATACATACAGGTATATTGATATATAAAATATAGTCATTTCATTTAAGAGTTCCCTCAAATCCCAGGGGCCTCTAGGTGGCGTAATGGATAAAGCACTGGCCTTGGAGTCAGGAGTACCTGAGTTCAAATCTGACCTCAGACACTTAATAATTACCTAGCTGTGTGGCCTTGGGCAAGCCACTTAACCCCATCTGCCTTGCAAAAAAACCTAAAAAAAAAAAAAAAGAGTTCCCTCAAATCCATTATCATGGTGTGGAATGATCTCAGCTTCTCAAAGGGCTAGAACAGAATAGCTCTGGAAGTCACCATCAAGCTGCAAAGACTTGAAGGGCAGGCTTCTTATTTGTCATCCCAGCCCAAGCTGGAAGAATTCATTACCTGCTTGGCTATATTTTGTCAAGCTTTGGGACCCCAAAAGACCTGAAAAGTTGTAGAAGGGGAAATTTGATTTGCATCAGTGACAGACTAAATGGGAAGTATATGAGGAAGCCCCTTTTCCAATGAATTGATGTATCATTTAGGTTATTTAAATAAAAATATGATATAATAACAGCAAAACAAGTATATACATCTATCATCTCTCTCTCTCTCTCCATCTATCTCTCCATCTTTCTGTCTATAAAACACATAAAAATAGACAGGTGGTATTTGAGACTTCTAGCATATGAAAATTTATCAATGAATAATGACTGATTACATAATAATACCAATAAATTGAATTGCCAAATACCAGATACCTCCAAAATGTGATCTAAGAAAAAGTACAATTGTTTTCCAAAAACTGATTGTCATAAAATATCAGTTATTTTTAAAACTAGTGTTGATATATAATAGAATTGCATTTAGCTATCTCTTTGGGGTTTATTTGGAAAAGATAACTGCTGAAATAATATACCTTAATATAACTCTAATCTGGATTTTATTTGTAGGCGAATCAAAAGAAATCTTTTCTATCAGTAAAATGATTAACTGTTAACCAATTGACCGTGGAATATATTTTTACATGTAGCTTAACCTTAATGTTTGGGGAACAAAGATAGTTAACTTTGTTCAAAGAATCTTAAAATTTTAAAAATAGAAGAGCATTTATTTCACACACTATCAGAATTGGAAGGAATCTTTGAATAAAATTTACCGATGTTGTAAGGGACCTGAAACCACTGAATTTCAAAACTGGGACATTGGACTTAGAAGATACCTCAGAACAGAGAACATAAAGTATCAGAATAGGAAAAAATTCTCAGAATATAGAATATCAGAAGTAGAAGAGACCCTATAACAATAGAATGTTCTATCTGAAAAGAGGCCCCAAAACATAGTATATTAAAACCGGAGTGGATTTTAAAATATAAAATATTGAATTTTTAAAATTATTTAAATCCCATTGAATGAATAAAAGGAATAGACTGATAAGTTTATATTGAATATAAGCCTCTTTGGAGTTGGCAATGGTCTTACTTTTGTATTTATGTCCTCAGGTTCCAGCATACTCCCTGTCACATACTCAAATTTTATCTATCAGGGAATTCCTATCAATGATGGAGATTATAGTACATTAATTTAGCCCTGTCTGTCGAGATTCTTTTCTATGGCCCCTTAGATGTTCTCTACTGGGGGTCTTCCCAATGTGCATTGAATCATTGTTTGTTGCCAGAAGAGTTGTCCTCAGAGCTACTCTATTATTTTGCCAATCACTTGAAACTGGGAATAGATTGAATACTTATTTATTGTGTGGTTGATCTCTTTAAATTGGCCTAGAAAGGTAATGCAAAGTATCAGATGACAGAACTGGGATCCAAAAAGATCTCAGAAGGCTGAAACAATGGGCCAAATTTAAGGGAATAAAAAAAAATTCAAGGTTTGCATTTATGTTAAAATAAATCAAGTATACGCAAACAGAATGGGGTTGGAGAGTTCATGTAAAATATAGTTTCATGAAGTTTTATTTCATTCCTAATTCAATATGAATCAATAAAGTGACAAAGCAGTCAACAATACTAATGGGAGGGTAGGCGATAATAGCACCAGAACAGTTTTCAGAGTCCCACTGGGCCCTGCTTGGGTCAGAACCTATATGGAGTATTGTATTCCATCCTAGGCTTCACAGTTTAGTAGGTATATTGAGAAGCTGGAAACCATCCAAAGCAAAGAAAGTAGGATGATGAAGGCACACCAAACCATGACCCAGGGAGATAAACTGAAAGAAATGAATACTAACCCTAGAGAAAAAAGATTTAGGGTTGGCGTGTCAGCTGTCTGCATATATCAGAAGTCTTGGCTCTTAGAAGAGAAATCTGCTTTGCCCTGCTTCCCAAGGTCAGAAATTGGACCATGGAGTAAAAGTTAAAGAGAGACAGAGTTTAGCTCCATATAAAGGGGAAAAAATAAAGGCAGTATTACATAGTGAAGAGAAACTTGACCTTTGAGTGAGGAAGACCCAGGTTCCAGTCCCATTCCCAATATACGCTGGCTATATGACCATGGCCAAGTCACTCAGCTCTCAGTGACCAAGCAACTCTTTAAGAACACCAGGTGCTACTCCAAAATGGTAGAGAATTTACTCACTGTCAGGATTTTTCTACCCAATAGTATTAGAGAGCTATATATAAAAATGAATAAATGATATTAAAAAATAAAACCTTCATCAGATTTACATACCTTCATGAAACTTTAGAAGTGAAAAAAGATCTCAGGAGTTATAATGTCCAATCCATCATACCCCCTAAAAATTTTTTTCAGTTAAAAATTAACACCTGAAATATAGTTTTTCAGCCTTTGTTCAAAAGGCTACCTTGATACCCTTAGCGAGTCAGTCAACAAACATTTAAGCAATAAAAAATAAACTATTCTATCCCACTTACAGAAATCTCTACTTGTTAGAAAGTTTCATTTATTTTCCGAACATCCAGCCAAGTGTAGAATATTATGACTCATTTGGCTTTGAATTTCTCATCTTTGGAAGACCTTTAGTTCAACTTTAGGGACACTTAGAGGGAGTTCTTACACTCAGGGTTTCGGTTGAAGTAAATGAATCCTAGGGTGCCTTCGGACTCTAAGAGTATGGAAAAAGGTTAGACTTACAGATAAGTGGTAAATTTGGTAGTTGCTGGTCCCAGATCTAGAAAGAGCTGGGTCTGAAGGCTACCTTAGGTACATTTTTTTAACCTCCTTATTTCTCACTTATTTTTCTCATTTTTTCTCATTTTCTCATTTTCTCATAAAATGGGAATAACAATAGCAGCTAATTCCTACTGTTCTTGTGAATATCAAATGATTATCATTTATAAAGTATTATAATAACAACATTTATAGAATATTTCCTCACAACTACACTGGAAGTAAATGTTACTGCTATGATCATTTTATAGACAAGAAAATTGAGGGAGTGAACTTAAGTGACTTGCCAAGGGTCATACAGTTAGTAAGTGGTTTCCTAATCCAGAGTTCTATCCAGGGCAATACTTAGCTTCCCCATGTGATATAAATGTTAAGTATTAGCTTTATTGTTATTATGATTGATCTCTGAGTCAGTTCTAGTTCTAAAATTGTGTAAGTCCATATATCTGTAGCCAAAGAACAAGGGCAAAAAAGAGAAAGCTAAAGTGAAAGGGGAAAAAGAAAAAAAAAATGATTCCCATGAGACATTATTCAATAGTGTCAGTATTCTTGACTTAGCATTCTGCACATCATATGTTTTGTTGGTAAAAACACCACCTAAGAAATCCCTTTGTAAACAACCTAACTTCATAAAAACTTGAGATATCAGTACCTCTCTTGCTTAGTAATTCCTCAGTAGTCACTGAAAGCAAAAAGGTAGGAAATAGGAAAGTTTTATTCCTTTCCTATTATTATCACTTGAATTAAGATTATTTAATATACTCTGGGAATAATGATGATGGTGAAGAAAACTGGCATTTATATAATGTTTTAAAGTTGGTAAAGCATTTTATAAATAATTCATCTTATCCTCAGAACAATCCTAGGAAGGAAGTATTATTATCTCCATTTTACCAATGAGGAAACAAGGCAGGTAGCCATCAACTAAATTGCCCAAGATCACTCAATGGGTAAGTGCCTGAGGCAGGATTTGAACTCACATCTTCCTGACTTCATTTCTTCCACACCCATCTGTGGTCCAGAACATACTCAAGGCCCAATAGGCAAGATAGACTAGAAACAATGGAACAGAGAAACAAATTTAGAGGTAATTTTCTCTGTCCTTGGTGCTAAGAGTAGCATAATATTCCTTAGGAGATAGTAGCACTAGTAAGCAAAAACTGGATGGTCACCGGTGACTATGTCGGGGATTTCTCTTTAGGTACAGGTGACCTGGGTGGCCTCAAAGAGTTTCAGATTTTGTGAATACCTATTCAAGGTTTAAAAAAAAAAAGATTGTCTTTTTCAAGCTCTCCTGAGGTCCATCTCTCACATAGACTCTTCTCCAGCTTCCTGGCTTATTGTGGACAGGCTTGAGTTTGGGAAAATACGGTCAATGCACAGTTCAGTATCAGCACCTGGCTTTGTGATGGTGCTTTTCACAGAGACGACAATCCTGCTATTCAGAGGTGAGTAAAACAGGACTCGTTATCTTCCCTCATGCTGTCTGAAAGCAAGGATAGTTCAGCCTTGTTTAATAGCAACTGAGCAAGATAATGCATGTAATTGAATGGTTAGTGAATCTATTTCTCATCCATTCTTGGCCATCCTTGAGGAGAGAATCAAATAAGGAGACGAGAAAGCCTAAGAAAACCTAGACTGCAAAGAAAAGCACAAAGACCTGATTATTCAGACTATTTCAGGCTTTTGTGGGGTTCCCTCTTTCTGCCCCCTTGTGGCTACTTGCTTCCTCTCCAACTCTTTTACCACATGGGCAGGGAAGGGGAAAGGAAATATAACTCCAATTATTTCATTTTGCATCCAAGAAGTAGGTTTGATAAATGGCTTTTGCTGAGTGGGGGTGGAGGGAAAAAGAGACTGCCAGTAAAGGAAGAAATGAGGAAATGGGATCATTTGAGGATTTCATTTTATAAAGCTGTTTCTTCCTACCAGTAGCAGAGCTGCTCAAGTCAGAGAGAAACCAGTAAGCTAAAATAAAAATCAGATTTCTGACAGCCTACTTGTTCAGTTTGGACTGTGAAACAAAATGGTATCTCTGGAAGAGTGCTAATGTAAGAGCAAAAGATAATGAGTTCAAATCTCATCTTTCCACTTATTACCTGGGTAACTTTAGATTCCTCACTGAGTAACTCTGGTCCTCTACTTCCTAAACCTTAAAATGAAGAAATTTGATTAGATGACTCCAGATGTTAATTTCTGTTCCTCAGTGCAATAGGAAGAAAGAAAGCAAATAATTTTTGGTGAAAGGCATCTTGGAGTAAAAAGTCAGAATCAGAGAGGACTGAATTCAAAGATCAGGTTTGCTAGTTGGCATCCTAGGATTACAGATTTGGGACTCAGAAGGGATTTTCTAGGTCACTTAGTTCAATGTCTTGATTTATACAAATACATTTTTGTATCTAATGGTAGCCATCTCTAGGGTGGGTCAGGGTATTTAAAAAAAAAGAAAGTCACTTGCTAACTTTATTTATAGTTAAAAGTATTATAAGTTGTACATAATAGATTTAGGTTTCATGTGTAATCATCCTTTTTAAAATTCTACTATTTTTTGGAAATGCCTGCTTTATTTCATAAATTTAAAGTAAAATAAGTAAAATGTCTTAAAAAGTCTTCCTTTTCCAAATGAGGAAATTGAGACGTTAAATGATTTTTCCATGATCATGTAGTTAGAAATAGAAGTAAAAGCTGAACCCAGGTCTTCCAGATTTCAAATTCATTCCTTTTGCAATACTGCTATGTAGAAATATATTATCATGAACAATCCCCAAAATATTAGAGAGATTGCCCAAGGCAACCATCTAAGAATAAAATACAATGGTAGTTTGTTTATATAGTTAGACCATTTCTTAAACTTATAATATCACATCAATTTTTTTAAAATTCCACTAGAACTGTTCTTCCCCTTCCTTCTCTATCTCAGTACTCCAATCCACTGGACATCTACCATTACTCCTATTACATGCCACTTTTTTCATCTCTTCCACTGTGCAGAAATGAGGAAGCAAATGGAGAAAATACAATCGAAAGAATGCTTTTTTCCTAGACATAAAAATTTTCCCTCTGCAAATCCAAATTTCCAGTTTCTCTTCTGTAAAATGAAGACTTTGAACAATACTACCTCTATGGACCCTTCTAGCTTTTCAGTTCCTTATTTTGAAATAACTTGAGTCTCTAAAATTTGAAAGTAAAAGATGTCACCAACATCTAAACCTTTCTTATTCAATTTATATTGTATGGCTCTATCTACCACAGGCAATATACAACTATAATCTTCAAAAACAAAAATCAGGTACATAGACACTGACAAAAAAAGGATGTTGTACACCATGTTCTTTTCTTTTAAAATGATCATTATACTGGATTGTGAGAGCCATCAGATTTGCTTCAGGCCATTAAAAGGCAAATTGGACATTAATTGTTATATTTGAGTGCTTTCTCCTGTGCTATTATCAATAATAAGATTACCATGGAGTCACCATTACACACACACACACACACACACACACACACACACACACACACACACACACATACACACACCACAAAGACAACATACATTTTTGTATGTGTTTATTTCCTTGCTACTCCTTACTGGACAAAAATAATCTCCAAGACTGTAATACATAGGTTAGCTCACAAAGAACCAAATCATGTAGGATTATAGAATTATGTATCAGTGATGTAGAGCTAATTTTTAACCAATCACCCCTCATTTTATACATGGAGAAAGTGAGACCTAGAAAATTAGCAAATCTGGGAGAAGAGATCTTTGCTCTTTGGGTCCAGGATTCCATTTCACCATCCAAACTCCCTCTGACATACTTAAGTATGTAGAAACAACATTCTTCTTGAGTATCGGAGGATTTTAGTTTAAATATCATATTGATCGCAACTATAATAAACTTGAGCAAATTACTTCTGTTGTCTGGACCTCCCTTTTTATTTTAGGTTTTTGCAAGGTAAACGGGGTTAAGTGGCTTGCCCAAGGCCACACAGCTAGGTAATTAGAAAGTGTCTGAGGTCAGATTTGAACCTGACTCCTGACTCCAGGTCCAGTGCTTTATGTACTATGCCACCTAGCTGCCCCTGGACCTCCCTTTCTTAATTGCCAAATGAGAGGGTTGTATTGCTGCTTTCCAACTCCATATTCCCAACCCTGAATTGTAGGTCTCATATTTGGCTAGGGACTTAGATCACCACATGGCCAATTATGGCCTGAAAAGTGCTCTCCATGGTTTGACATGATCAAACATGGAAAATGAAGGCATGATATTCTGAGATGGGACATCTGCTCAGCACGTGTTCATTGAAAGAACAAATGAATGAAATAAAAGAGAGACAAAATGATTTAGAGATAGGTAACCATAAAATATTGAAGCTAGAAAGGACCGGGGGGATTCATCAACCCAAGTCAATCAATCAAAAGTAGACATTGTGCCAACCATCTTCATTTGTTTGAGGAAAAAAAATCATAGCCAGAGCTTTAGAGATAAGATATTTGGGGGTAGAACTGACCTTATAAACAGGTCACAGATGGGGTAAGATATAATGGGTCTTGGGTAGAGGCTGGGAACCCAACTATAATCCTGCTGTTTGCCATTCCCTCAGCTTGTCTTCATTTCTATGGAAGGAGTCAGTCTAGAAATCTCTCTATTAAAACTCAAATGCTCTTCCTCAAGGCTAGAATGTGAATTGTGACTTCACACCTTCATATTTGCAGGGTAATTACCCCAGATTCTCGTTTTCCTCTTTAAATGCTTTTCCTCCAATAACTGAATACTTCCATCAAGTGATACTTTGGTCATGCATTCCTAATTGAAACAATTATATTTTATCCAAGATCTAGATTGAACTCTGAAATTTCTATTTCTTTAAAAAATAATAAAGATGTATTTAAGTTTATAAGTCTTTAAGTTGATAACTTTAGGAAACACTACACAATAAAATGAACACTTCTGTCTGGTAAATCGTTAAAAGGTAATATATGAGGGCAGCTAGGTGGTGCAGTGGATAGAGCACCAGCCCTGGAGGCAGGAGGACCTGAGTTCAAGTCTGACCTCAGACATTTAATAATTGCCTAGCTGTGTGACCTTGGGCAAGCCACTTAACCCTGTTGCCTAAAATAAAAATAAAAAAAATTAAAAAGGCAACATATGAAATGAAAAATGGTGCCTTTCTCGTAGGATCAAATTTAGCTTAACCCAACTCGAGGCTTGACCAAAGAGTCATCAAAAGACACCTTGAATCTTTATTTGGAAAATTACTCTGATGATGCTGATCTAGAACCTGGTAGTCAAAAACTATTCCAACATAGGACAGCTAGGAAGTCTTGAAAACAGTAAATCTCATTCATGAATTCAAAACTGTCCTTGGATATTTACTAGCTGTGTAAACCTGGCAAGTCCTTTCCCTCTATTTGTCTCATCTGTCAAATGAACTGGAGAAGAAAATGGAAAATTACTCCAGTGTCTCTGCCACGAAAATCCCACTTAGTCAAGAAGAGTAACACATGACTAAAACAAATGGAGAACAATAAAAATATAGAGTGAGGAAGTGGATTTGGAATCAAGAAACTTTGGTTTGAAACATATTGCTGTTAATCACTATCTTTGAAACCTTAGGTAAATGACTTTTCCTCTCCAGCCTCAGTTTCCTTATCTTGCATCTTGCATTGAAGGATTAGGGAAAAAGGCTATGCAAAATCCTTTTCAATTCTAAATATTAATTTTGATGTCGATAACTTTCTTCAAACTTGAGTTTTGTTTATTTCTGTTTTTCTCCTCCATCTCAGTCATAAGGAAATGATCCATCTTACCCAGACAGCAAGAGGCAGTGCCAATGAATGAACTTAGTTACCTTTCTAGTACTCTCTTTTTTTTTAGGCTTTTGCAAGGCAAATGGGGTTAAAGTGGCTTACCCAAGCCGATACAGCTAGGTAATTGTTAAGTGTCTGAGACCAGATTTGAACCCAGGTACTCCTGACTCCAGGGCCAGTGCTTTATCCACTTCACCACCTAGCCACACATTTAGCACTCTTAATTAGCTAGTTCTTTGTTTTTGTTCTAATCATTCCTTCTGTGATCTCTGCTTTCTCTTCCAAAGCACATTTAATGGATTATCAAGTCAGGCAGTTGCATCTCTACACTAAGAAAATCAAGTCCCCAAAGCATTTTCTTCCCTCTGAAAGGGCTGAGTTTTCTACTTTACGCAAAACTCGAAATCATCCTCTACTGAGCAGCCAACATTTTTCTTTTTTATTATATAAATATTCTATTTGTTTTCCAATTATATGCAATAGTAGTTTCTACTTATCAGTTTTTGGTAAGGTTTTGAATTTTATACATTTCCCCCCATCCTCCCTTCCCTGCTCCAAGGCAGTTTATTAATCTTTACATTGTTTCATTAGCATTTTCCTTACCACAATCTCAAGATTTCCCTACAAGTGAATGGTAAACAGTGTTTATGAACAACAATGAATGAACATTTTGATCCAATATTTTAACAAGAATCTTAAGTGTTAATCCCTATTAGCTACTATCTCTTTTGCCTTTCAAGTAACATCTGTGCTTCCTCAGACACAGCTCTAAGTCACTCCCTTGTTTAATAAAATCCAGTACCTCCCCTTTCTCCAGTAGTTTCATCTCAGGAATCAGATACCAAAATCTTCTATTTGACATTTAAAGTCCTTCAAATCCTGTTCCCAACCTGCCTTCCCAGCTTTATAATATGTAACACCTCCTCACGTCGACCATGTAGCGGTGAACTGAGTGTGGGGCATGGAGTCAGAAAGATTCATCTTCCCGAGTTCAAATTTGTTCTCAGTCATTTACTAGCTGTGTGATCCTGGGTAAATCTCTTAACCCTGTTTGCTTCAGCTTCCTCACCAATCACATGAGCCGGAGAAGGAAATGGCAAAGCACTACAGTATCTTTGTCCCAAAAAAAACCCCACACACAACAAAAATAATGGGGTCATGAAAAGTTGGATATGACTGAAATGATTCAACAACAGTCCCTTCAGATAGTTGCTTCTAGCTAGACTGATCTCCTTCCTACCACATTTAAACTCCTTCTTTGGTATCTTTGCTCAGTTTTACTCCCAGTCTTACCATCCTACTGGAATTCCTCATTCTATTTAAGGACCAGGTCAGGGCATTGTCTAATGCAGGCTTTCCTGACGGCCCTAGCTCTTTTTCCCATAGATTGCCTTCAAATTCAAACTAAGTTATCTGAGTTCCTTTTTTCATTATATTCCCAGTATCTAAAATGGTGCTTGCACTGAGAGCATACTTAATAAATATACTGATGAGTTATCATCAGTCTTTGATTCCTTTAAATATATAAATATATTTTACATCTCTGCCTTCTTCCTCTTCCTCAATTACCTGAACGCATAAGTCTCATTTCTTGTCAGAGGCTAAATCAATTCTGAGTTACAAGTCAAGTAACTTGAACCCAGCACTTCTCACACCATATTTCTCGAGTTCAAAAATCACCCTCACAAATAGAAGCTCATATCTAGGGAATATTTTGTCTGAAAAATGATCTTTGGCATTTATTGGCCTAAAACAAAATTATGGGTCAACCATGACGGAGTAATAAAATGGCATATGAGGTTGCATGAAAAGAAGCCCAAGTCTACAAAGAAAGTCTGCTTTCTAACCTCTACAGCATTGCCTTCATTTCTGGGAAAGGAGTTTGAGAATATACACTGATAGTGAATCAACTGACCAGCATTTATGAAGTGTCCACCTGCTTTATGTGTTTCAGTGTCCTAGCATTTGGCAAAAAAACAAGAAACAAGTAAGCTAGTATTTGCTCTTGGAAGAATTCATATTCTCCAGTATGGATCTCTGCTAAGAGTGAAGATGCCAATGGATGGACTGCTCATTGCTGTATTTAAAAGCCCTCTAACCTTAGCTTCAGTCACTGTTTTATCTTTCCATTTCCTGGCATTCCCTGTATAAGAAAACATTTTCTGCCTATTCTCCTCCATGGTCAGTGGGAACTATAAGGTGTGCTGGGGGTCATGCTCAACGAGAAGGACAGACACTGGGACACTGACCTATTTCTGTCTGTTCATGATGAGGCTGTTTTTTTCATTAGGAGGCAACAAAAGAACAGGGGTGCCCATATTAAGCTCTAGGACAATGATCTTTTCCTATTTGGCTAACAACAACAAAAAAAGTAAAGCAAAGCACGGTCACCCAGGAGTGTTTGGGGATGACAAGTCTAAGAGAGAGTGAACTCTGACTTCTCTGTTGGCTTCAAAGTCTGGCTCGGGGCCAAATGAAAAATTGCATCTGAGCTCCTACCCAAGTTTCAGAGACACAAGCCACAGTTTTGGCAGTAGATAAAAACTCTTGAAGGTGAACTACATTTCAGGAAGCTTTTTGAAGATGCTGGATCATTTTTTCTTCCCCAGCAAAGTTGTAGAATGTTTTATATTCCAAAGTCAGGCAAAACCTCAAGTTGTAGAATAGAATTTCTTTGAGGGTAGGGGCTGTTTTTATTTTTTATCTTATTTTATGTTTTTTTAAGATCTGAGATGTAGTTAGAGTATTTAATAAATCTTGTTGAATTGAATTTCATTGCATCAAATTGAACTGAAAGGTCTTATATTGAACAATTCTAGTGATGAGAAGACAAGAGGGCTAGTAAGAATAGTATCCTGTTGGACTTTTTCAAAAAGGTTGAGCATCATCATCCCTTTTTCCAAAGAAATGGCTTATTCCATGGCATTATAGAATTTTAATTCTGAAAGAGAACCAATGATCCTACATAATCCCTGATGATTAGATCCCAAGCATCAGGGATCTCAGAAATCATCTAGACCAATGGAGTCAAATTTGTATATATGGTTACCTGCAGGCTACATTTTAGCTTAGTTTTAAAATGTCACATTGTCTGTTTTATTTTATTTTTAATTATTTTGTTAAGTATTCCCCAGTTATATTTAATCAGATTCAGAGGTTCTCAGCTTGACTGCAGGAAAGTCCACTGGTGTTTGACACCTCAGATCTAACTAGACCAATTTCCTCATTTTACAGAAGGGACAAATGAAGCCAGCTCTCTCAATCCAGACCCAATGTATTCATCCTCTGGACCATGTATTCCTTTCATTTTATAAATAAAGGAAAGGTCCTTAAAAGAGCAGAAGAGAATTTCACTTTAATTTTGGTTGGAAGTTCACTATTAAAAACAACTGATAGAAGGCAATTAGGAGGTGAATAAGGAACTGGGGCAGCTAAGTGGATAGGGCACTGGGCTGGGAGTCAAGAAAGACTTGTGCTCCTGAGTTTAAATCTTTACTCAGACACTTACTAGCTATATGACTGTGGCTAAGTCACTTAACCCTGTTTGCTTTAGTTCCTCATTTATAAAAATGAACTAGAGAAAGAAATAGCAAACTACTACAATTCTTTACCAAGAAAACCCCAAACGGGATCACAAAGAGTTGGACATGTTGAACATCAACAGCAGGGATGGTGGAGTCTAAATAGACAGGAAATTATTTGGGACTTCTAAATAATCTTCTTTCTACTTCTATTCCCCAGAAGTAAAATTCCTATCAGGAATTTCATCTATCAGGAGAATAGATTTCTGTATATTTCTCCTAGGTGATTAAAGTATCCACATTCAGACCAGAGAAAAACAGATGAAAGATTTTCACCTTCATTCAAAAAAAAATCATATGATAGTCTCATTTAAAAGAGAAAACATGAAATCTGATAACAGAGGATTAAATTTCACTTTAGCCAGATTAGTCTTAAAGACACTGGTCTAGTCTCAAGGTTTATATTTGGCTTTAAGCTCAGCATTATATATCTAAAGAGAGCATGCTCTTATGAAAGAGAATGCAGATGGAAATGTAAAGATTAACGGACTGCCTTCTGTGGGGGGGAGGGAAGCAAGATTAGGGGAAAAAGTTGTAAAATTCAAAATAAAATCTTTCAAATAAAATAAAATATATTTTAAAAAGAGAGAAAATGTGGAATGTTTTGAGGGTTTTTTTCCCCTGAAGCTTGGTGAATTTTCAAGAAAACATGTGAAAACTGTATAATAAAATATGTTTAAAAAACAATTAGCTTTTAAGTTGTACTAGGGATTTCAACTATCTCTGTATTGCTCTTCTTTCTTTACTTTCCCCTTCCTTTTTTCTTTCCTTCCTTCTCTTCCTTTCTTCTTTTCTTTTGTGGCTCCTTCCTTTCCTTTCTTCCCTGTTTTTTTATCCAACTACCACATTTGATAATATATGCTTTAGAAAATAAAATCCCAGGGGCGGCTAGGTGGTGTAGTGGATAAAGCACTGGCCTTGGAGTCAGGAGTACCTGGGTTCAAATCTGGTCTCAGACACTTAATAATTACCTAGCTGTGTGGCCTTGGGCAAGCCACTTAACCCCATTTGCCTTGCAAAGACCCCTGCCCCCCAAAAAGAAAAGCAAATCCTGTTTATAACTCTTAATTCATAGGGTCAAAAATAGCAACTGGTCCTATGATCTCATTTATATATGAAAGTCATAAATGAGGAAACCCCTCTACTAATGGCTTAAACCAATAATATAAGAGTGTTGCCTAAGTCACTGGGAGTATATATGTCTTACCCAGTATTTGGTGATATGAACCCTTTTATACTGACTCTGAGATCTGTTCCATCTCAACTGTACCAAACTTCCTCACTCTATAACTTCTCAATATAAATTTTATGTTTTTCAAAAATTTGATTATGATCGATTTAAATTTCCCTGTGGCTTGCACTCCCAAACCACAGCAAGAATCTCAGGAATATCTTTACCTCTTTTTGAACAGAAAAATACACACAATCTAACAGCACCAAAGCCAAGAAGGCATGTTTGACAGGATAAAGGGACCACCTTGATGTCTTGAAGGAAGCTTTGAAGTAGACCATATCAACTTGAAATGTGCTAATGTGCTGGCTGGGATGAGACTTAGCAGGAAAGTCTTGCTGATGTTTGCCTGTGGAAGCCTCAACGATTCTGTTGATTCACAGCTTCTATCATGAAGAAATTTCTGAATTCAATTTCCCCAAATAGACCAGAAGTTTTCTTTCAATCCTTTAGAGGCTTATGTCAGATAGAATTTATGGTATGATGCATTCCTTTGAGACCATGTCAGTGAAATCAATCTTTAATTCCTTGGGGTTTTTGGACCCAAACCAAGGACCATGGATTGGATCCAAACCTAGGTTGCAAGTTGACCCTGCTCAAATTCCTCTCCTTTCCTAGAATCTTAACACCAGAGATTTAGAGCCCAAAGAGAACATGGAGTTTATCAAATCCAAGTCCTCATCTTTGAAAGATGAGGAAACTAAGAGAGAAGCTAAAAAAAATTAGCCAAGGCCACACAGTTAGTACTCATGAGGAAAAGAGATTTAAAAATGGACTCAACTCCAGAGGCAATCCTCCTGCCTGAGCTATGTAGTTTTCTAAAAGGAAATAAAAATCTAGTAAAATTCACTTCAAATGGCTTGATAAGGCTCAAATAAGATAACACAAATAGAGTACGTTCTCAATCTTAAGATGCTATAAAAATGTCATTGCTATTTTTATTATTGATTTTATGGTTATTATTGAGGATAGTTAGATGGCAAAGTAGAAAGAGTACCATGCCTGGACACAGGACTTCATCTTCCCGAGTTCAAATTGATCTTTACTAGCTGTATGATCCTGGGAAAGTCATTTAACCTTTTCTGCCTCAGTTTCCTCAATGCAGAATAAGTTGGAGAATGAAATGACAAGTCTTTCTAGTACCTTTGCCAAGAAAACCCAAATGCGATCACGATGGGTTGGACACAACTGGAAAAAACTCCTAAACAACAACAAAGTATGCTTTTGTTATTACTCTGTACAAACAGGTGGAGAATAGACATCTGTGTTTCCTTTGCACATCTGATTATTTAGGACAGAAAAAATGCTGAAGCATATAAATATATAAGAGAAACACAAAAGGAGCAGATACTTTAAGTACACTCTTGAAAGGACAAAGGAGAATAAAGAAACAGTGGACATTTAAGCTTTGATGACTTTCTATAAGGTTTCACATGTGAAGTTCATATACCTGTGGCAACTGATATTTTTAAATTATACTACATAAATACCTTTTTTTAATAAATACCTTTGTATGCCAAAATGAGATCAGAGAAGAAATGGGCGATTTTAAAGTTAGAATGACAATTCACCTTCATCTTGTCAAACATGCCTTCTTGGCTTTGGTGTTGTAGGCTATGTGTATTTATCTGTTCAAAAAGAAGTAAAGATATATCTGAGATCCTTGCTGTGGTTTAGGAGTACAATTAATACAACCAATCATCGTCATTATTTGGTCCTTCACCACACATTATGATTGTATACTAACTAGATCAACAATGAACTAGGAATCAGAGAAACTGGATTCAAATTCCAAATTCAAGTCTTCTGCTGTGACCTGTGACTTTGGACAAGTCCTTTTCTCTGTACCTCAATTTCTTCATCTATAAAGTGATGGAGTTGAACTAGATGATCTTCAAGGTACCTCCAATCTTAAATTTGTCATCCTTTTATTAAGGGCAAATTTGACAGGTAGGTTAACTGGTTCCACAATCAAAAATACAGAGTGAAAAAACATTTTGTAAAAATGGGCAATATTTTTTAATTTCTCTAAAATTCTCTCAATAATAACAAAAATTTGAATCTCAACATACTTCTGATGATGCAGCATAGTGATAAATCATGGAATAATCACCAAACAAAACTTCAATGAATGAGAGAGATGCATAGGGTGGGGGTGGAGGCAGGGACATAAAGAAGTTGGAACATCTTGCCAACAAAAAAAATGCATGCAAGAAGTATAATAAAAGATAAATTATGCCTACCAAGGACAGATAGTTAGGAGTTTAGTGAATAATCAGAATAAGGAAGACTCATCTTCCTGAGTTCAAACCCAGACTGAGATATTTACTAGCTGTGTGAACCTGGGCAAGTCACTCAATCCAGTTTGCCTCAGTTTTCATCTGTAAAATGAGCTTAAGAAGGACATAGCAAACCACTCCAGTATCATTATGAAGAAAACCCCAAAAAAGTAGTCATGAAGAGTTGTACACAATTGAAAAAGACTAAGCAACAAGTGTTTCTAGAGCAATATGGGAATGTGCTGGGAAATAACAAGATTATGGGGGGATATGCATAATTATATAAAAATATTTAAGTTTATTCTGCATTACTAATATTTTCTCAAATCTAGAAAATCAACAGAATAGTAAATTAAGTCTTGATTTCTAGTGATTTCTGATCTCTGAAATGCAAATGTTCACACTGAAAAACTTAGCAATGTTCTCATGGGCTAGATAAATTGGCCCTGTATAATGTAAAAATTTTATAGAATTACTTAGTTAAGTAAGAGGTTCAATGAGTAATTCAGGAAAATACAGTCAGTATCAGTGTCAGAGGAAGAATTTGAAGTCAGGTCTTCTTGGCTAACTTTAGCTAATATCACATTCTGTCTCTCATCTTTTATAGACTAATTAAAATGCGGCATTTCTAGGATGATATGACTATCTTTTGGGGGAAAGTTCAAAACTAGAGAACCTGGGTTCAACCCACAATGAAAGTAAGGCCACAATTGGAAGATTCATCAAAGCTGTAAAAACAAGTATCCAAATGCTTTGAAGAAAATGAGAAAATACAGACATCATAATCTAAAGTATCAGGGCTAACTCAGGTTATTTCCTTTTCATACATCTTTGAGTATGACCTAGATGGAAAATATGCTTCCATGCCTCAACCAATCAACCATACCATTCATTTCCCCAGGCAGCCAGCTATAATTCTATATTTTAGATGTTTTGATTAGCCACAGATGCCTTTAATTAGCAGTTTGTATCATCAATTAGAACATGAACCCCGAAAGTCACCTTCTTGTTTAGATATACCTTGAACAAGAATTTTCACATAAGCAAAAATTTCCCAAGAAAAAAAAGTATCAAGTAATTAAGTCGCTGAACATTATTTTTTGGTAAACCTGAAGGTACAATCTAGAAAGCCAACGTTAGTAGGAATGTCTCCAAAAGAATGCAGACAAGGATAAGAGAAAAAAACACTAGGAGAGAAGGCATGAAGACCACACTTTTTCTCTCAAACTGAATGCAACAAGCTTTGTCACTAACAAATGCTTCCTCATGTTGGACCTTTCTGAGACTGGGAATCTCTAAGGTTCCAACGTGCATTAGTTAAGGCAATTGTTCATCTGGGAAGCTCCCATATGAATGATTTTACAGGCACAGGTCTACAAATCTTTGAGTCTATCATCATTCACATAGTCAAATGGAAGACAATTTCTCCAATACTACAAACGATAACTCTTTGATATTTGTTTCTACTATGTAACACAATCGGGCCAAATTTGCTGGCAGAATTCTAACATCTCAGGGATATCAGTAGAAATCAGAGAAACTGTTGTTCATTGATTATCCCTCACTCCCACCAAAACAGCCTATTTTTCTAAATCATCTATTTTGTTGATGAATGCTTAACTCTCTCCCTTGAACCAAAGCCTAATAATAAATAAGTAGTAGAGAGAACAAGCTAAGTTCAAATACCACTTCCTGTTTTCTTCAATTTTTAGGTTATGAAGGTATTAAGAGCTTAAGGCCTATAGTCAAGAAGACAGTTCAAATCCAGCCTCAGACTTTTGTGATCTGGGTGAACCTGGGCAAGTTATTTAATCTGTTTGACTCAGTTTCCTCATATATAAAATGTGATAAGAGGATTTACCTCTCAGGGTTGTTGTGTGGACAAAATAAGATAATATTTGCACAGTGTACTTAGCCCTTTCTAAATGTGTATTTCTTCTCTTATCTTACTGTCTTCCCCACATATGCTGCTCTCTTCCTTTTTTGTATAAACATATGTGTTTCTCCTCAGTTGAATGAAACCTAGATGGACAGGAGTTATTTGTTTTATCTTTGCATCCTCAGAGCCTAGCATAGTTTAAACACACTAGGTGCTTAAAAATAGTTTTTGAATGATTGAATAAAACCAGATATTTTCATTGCATTTTAACATTTCTGGGGAGGCAGAGGGGAATCAACATTGGTTGGTTCAAGCCAAAAAGACCTGGGTTCAAGTCTATCCTTTGTTACTTTTGTTGACCATAGACAAATGACTTCATTTCTAAGTGGTCCAGGCAACTTTAAAAAGAAAGTGTTCCCTTGCACTGATAAGATAATTTTTTTTTTACCTAGGAGGCTCCTACCCCAGTAGGTCTAGTCTCTACCTCTTCAAAATTTGCTAAGTTTTTATAAACATTCTTTCATTTGGCAACCTTAGAAGCTATTGGGGTCAGCCTCATTTTACAGTAGAGGTAAACTAAGGCCCAAGATGAAATATAGAGTAAAAGCCATAGAATGCCAAACCAGGGTTTCTAATGTACCAGTTTTTGTCCTTACAACAACCCTCTGAAGTTGGTACCATTTGTATTATCTCCATTTTTCAGAGGAATAAAAACAAGGCTTTAAAAGATGTGCCCCCCAAAGTGACCTATTTATACTATCTCTCTGTATCTATCTATCTATCTATCTATCTATCTATCTATTTATCTATCTAATACCTCTCTCTGTTGTAACTAAAAATTGAGGGGATGCCCATCAATTGAGGAATGGCTAAAGAAGTTGTGGTATATGATACTGATGGAAAATTAGTTTACTATAAGAAATGAAAAGCAAGATGATTGCAGAAAAATCTGGCTAGATTTACATGAATTTATGCAAAGTGAAGATAGCAGAACCAGGGGAATGTTGTACCAATTAACAGCAAAATTGGATGATAAAGAATTATGAATGACTTAGAGTTCTTATTAGCAATGTTCCAAGACAACAACCCATGGGACTGATGATGAAAAATGCCATCTGTCTCCAGAGATTGAAGCATCCTATTTCTCTCTCTCTCTCTCTCTCTCTCTCTCTCTCTCTCTCTCTCTCTCTCTGTGTGTGTGTGTGTGTGTGTGTGTGTGTGTGTGTTTCTCATTCAAATCTTTTTGCACAAAATGACTAATATGGAAATGTTTTATTTGCTGGCCTGTATCATGTTGCTTTCTGTCTCTGGAAGGGGAGGGAAGGATAGAACTGGAACTCAAAACAAAAAAAATGGTTGTTCAAAATTCTTTATATATGTAATTATAAAGGGAAAATAAAATATTATTTAAACAGAAAGATGTACCCAAGAAACAGAGGAATATTTCCATCTGGGTCTTCCTGACATTGGCACTCTATCCTACATGATACCTAGTAGTATTTTGATAACAAGGATGATGGTGATGAGCAGATTGTACCTTCTCAAGGATGATAAAATGAGAAGTTGTCATCAATTAGTTATGAATGTTGACAGAACACCCAGAGGTTGAAGAATATTCTCTTAGTGACTTGGAATAAACATAAATTTTCCAGGAAATGATTTTACAGGCAAAGAAAAAAAAGATAGAATGTGGAGCCATGAAGCCTTTATAAGACTGGGCAATTTGTCAAAAGTCACTACAATTGGAATTCCTAATGTGCTTTAGTAAAAATCTATATAGCGTCCCATGTAAAAATGAATTTACATTCCTTCTGCCAAGGGCAATGTCACTTTCCCTGAACCATGGCTATTCAAACAGAAATGATACTCGGGTTCCTTAGAGGTCTGCTCCTTTAGCTATCCCAGAGAAAACTGCTAAATGCATCATACCTTACAAGAGCTGTTTAACGTGTCCCTATAAGTTACTCACAGGTCAGTAAACTGAGGCACTTGATGGCAAAGTGATTTACTCTTCACTGTTCATGAAAGAGCTAGACCTGGGAGCAGACATCACAATTAGGCTTCATAGACTCTTCTTGGACCATTTCATTCTGAGATTTCATTCAGGAGAAAGCTGGAAGCATTGACTTTGTTTATTCGTTAATTGATGAATAAAGCAAACATTTTTTTAAAAGCTTTCAAAGAAACAAGACTGACTGCTACATCCCAGGCTCTCATGATTTCCTTCCACAACATTCCAGCCTGAGGGAAAAGTCACAGGTCAATGAAGTTATGACTTACCATCAATGACCTATAAACATAAAGGATGAAGGTTTCCCTTTGGTCTCATCTATTCTTGGATACTGAAAGGGTAAGAACAAATTACCCCTCAAGTCCACATCCCTCTTTCCCTCCCTAACCCCCCCCACTGCAATGAAAGAGACAGACAGTGTGTGTGTGTGTATATATATATATGTACATACATATATATATATATATATATATAGAGAGAGAGAGAGAGAAACAGAAAAACACACATTCAAATACAAGAACAAAGGCAGAGACAGACAGAAAAAGAAGATGAGAGAAAGAGAAAGAGAAAGCAAGACAAAAACATAGAAAAAGAGCAAGAGACAAAGGCTCACAGGGACAGTACAGAGATAGAAGAAAAAAGAGGGACAGAGGCAGGTAAAGAATGATACGGACATTAAGAGACACATAAGCAGAAAGAGACAAAGATATAGACTGTGTGAGAGACAGAGAGATAAGCAGAATGTGAACTACTAACTTATTGTTTCCTCCTGCTGCCCTTACAAAAATGTAATTCCTATATCTTTCTGCATTAAATTTTCTCAGATGCAACAGCTTTCATTCCTTGAATTTGAAAAACATATGGTCTTTAGCTAGAAGGGACCTTAGAGATCAATTCCCCATCTTTGAGAGGAGAGAAAACGATCCCATTGTGCTGAAGGGAATAAATGGCACCATAGATAGAATGTCAGGCCTGAAGTCAAAAGTTATTTTTATTGGGTCAGTTATGAACTCATGGGCAACAACATGCCAGACCTTTCTATTCTCCACCAAAGTCTGTCCAAATACATGTCCATTGTTTCCAAGACACTATCCATCTCATCCTATGCCACCCTCCCCCTTTTTTTTCCTTTAATCTTTCCCAAGATCAGGGTCTTTTCGAGTAAGTCCTATCTTCTCATTATGTGGCCAAAATATCTAAGCTTTATGTTTAGTATTTGCTCTTTCAATGAGAAGTCTGATTAAATTTCTTTTAAGTATTGAATCATTCGACCTCATTGCAATCCAAGGATCTCTCAAAAATCCTCTCCAGTACCACAATTCAAAAGCATCATTTCTACATCACTCAGCTTTCCTTATAGTCCCACACTCACAGCCATAAATTGCTATTAGAAAAACCCATACCTTGTACTACACGGACCTTTGTTGGAAAGATATCTCTGCTTTTTGATACAATTTCCAGATTTGCCATAGCTTTCCTTCCAAGAACTATCTTTTAATCTTATGGCTGCAGTTGCCATCTGCAGGGATCTTGGAGGTCAAGACAACAAAATATCATACTGCTTTCTTTTCTTTATTTGCAAGAAAATGATAGAACCAGATGCCATGATTTAGTTTTTTTGATGTTAAGCTTCAAGCTAACTTTTACACTCTCCTCTTTCATTCTCTTCAATGGACTTTTGAATTTGTCTTCACTTTTTGGCATCAGAATAGCATCAACTGCATATCTGATATTATTACTATTTCAATGACCTTGATTCCAGCCTTTGATACATCCTGTCTGGCAAATCCAAGGATGTATTTTGTATATAAGTTAAATTAATAAGATGACATTATATAGCCTTGTCAATCTCATTTTCCTAGCTTGTTCTGTATTGGGTTCCAACTCTTTGTTTCTTGATTTGCATACAAATTCCTCAGGAGACAAGTAAGATGCATTAGTATTTCTATTTCTTTTGAAGACTTGCCATATTTTGTTATGATTCACATAAAGTCTTTAGTGTAATCAAGCAGAATTAGATTTTTTTCTGAAGACTCCCTTATTTTCTCCATAATTCAGTGAATTCTGGCAATTTGGTCTCTAGTTCCTCCAACTCTTTGAAAACTAGACTTTTCAGGTAATTCTTGTTGTTGAAATCTAGCTTGAAGAACCTTAAGCATAATTTTGTTGGCATATGAAATGAGAGCAACTATTTATTAATTTCAAATGCTGACTCTATTTGACTCCAAGGCCAACATTTTATTCACCATGCCACATTTCCTCTTAAGAATACTATGCTTTGGGGTGGCTAGGAAGCACAGTGGATAGAGCACTGGCCCTGGAGTCAGGAGTACCTGAGTTCAAATCTGGCCTCAGACCCTTAATAATTACCTAGCTATGTGGCCTTGGGCAAGTCACTTAACCCCACTGCCTTGGAAAAAACCTAAAAAAAAAAGAATATTATGCTTGTCAAAAATATTGTATTATATAAAATTTCCAGAGTAACTAAGAAACTTATTTTACCATGTCACAAACTGTTAAGAGCCCTCCAATTAATTTTTTTTCATACTTGTTAGGAGATAAAGTCCCAGTTCTTCCAGTTGGCATTCAAGGCTTTCCCTAACTACATAACACTTTTACCTTACTTGCCAACGGCAAACAATTTGCAAAGTATATCATGCTTAAATAAATATACATTTCAAAAAACCGATTAAGAAAATCTTAAAAGAAATTAATAGCATCAAATGCACAATGGCCTATAATAGTATTATAATTACAGTTTCCATTTTAACAATGCTTTGGGACTCACAGGGTGCTTGATCAAGCACAGTAGCCTTAGGTAGTCATTTAATATGGACATTATTTTCACCACTATTAGGAAAGAAAACTGGGGCTTAGAAAAGTTA
The DNA here is from genome assembly GCF_037893015.1 of Macrotis lagotis. Lineage (NCBI taxonomy): Eukaryota > Metazoa > Chordata > Mammalia > Peramelemorphia > Peramelidae > Macrotis > Macrotis lagotis. The sequence goes on from NC_133660.1 coordinate 264,862,307, forward strand.
CAGGATCTGACCATGGTCAAACAATTGGTTGGTTTCAGAAGCTTTTTCTGCATCCTGGTTTCTCCTGATTCCAAATCCATCACTCTCTCCCTTATGCTATAGTGCTTCAACTATAATAATCCTTTTACACCTGGATGAGGGTCACTCTAACACCATAACATCCCATTAACTTCTTTATTCAGATTGACAATTGATATGAGATCTCTAGTATTTTCAGACTTTACTTTATTGAAGATTCTGCATACATATTACATTACCAATGCAAATGTTCCCATCTAAATATTAAGATATGCAGTAGCATGCAATCAATTTCTTTTTCTGTTCATTCTTTGTTTCCTTTTTTAAAAATACAGTTAAAGAAACTCCATTTTGGAACTCAGGCAAAGTTTGGTCTTCAGTTCTACTTCTGGGTTAAGTTTCCTGTCAGATCCTATTTAGAATGCGCACTCGTCCATGTCTATCTCCTTCTCTGGTTCTGAAATATGGAATAACTCTACATGTATTTACATACTTCCTGCCTGTTTATTCAGCATGTCTTCTCCAATGGCTACAGGCTCATGTCAATGGAATAAGTAGAATCAAACAAGGCACAAGGAAGAGCCCAGAATCAGAGAATAAGGTCAGGAAATGTCATTCTCTCAATGGAGGATAACAAGTATTCACATACAATAGATGAAATTAGCCTCATGCCCAAATCTTCCTAGAATAGTCCACCCCTAAGAGATGAGTTGTTAAATGTGGTTTTGATGAGATTATAGCATCCCCTAAAATGCCATATGAAAAGCAACTGATGGAAGATAAGGAGTCATCTTGGAAATTGTAAGGAGGAAATATCATAAGGAGGAAAGCATTTTTGGTTCTGATAAGGCATGCTGAGAAAGGGAGAGATAGAGTATAAAAGCTTATTACGTCTGTCTAGGGTAGACTGAAGGAATGGGGGAGCAGTGGGACAAGATAGAAGAGAGGGTACAATATAAGACTTCTGTCCATCTTCACAGTTTATATCCTCATGGCTAAGAAGATTCTATGAATCAGTCAAGAATTAATTAGGGTCTGCTGTATAACCAATATTGTTTTAGGTTAGGTATTGAAGACAGAAAGACAAAAGTGTTTTAATCTTTGTTTTTAAGGACATTTTATTTTATTGGAATATTAATATAAAGGAAGGTAAATCCAGAATATATTGTTTCTTTAAGTTATCCTTAGGAATAATCCCAAAGGATTACTAGAGGAAGTGTGGCAAAATACATAGATAGAGAAGTAGACTGAAAAAAGAAGACCTTCGTTCAAGAGTTGTATCTGAACCATTATGACTGCTTCCTTCCACAAGTTACATGTGTTTGGAAAATATCTAAGATAACACATTTCAGAGAAGGTGTTGACTAGTCTGATAGACGAGGGAGTTTCCTCAACTGGGAATTCCAAATGTCAGTGAAATCACAGATCTAGTCTCGAATCCCATACCAAATAAATGCAGATTAAATACTACCAATTCTTAATGTCATCCAACTTCTTTCAAATTTGTTTTCCCCAATAACCTTTTTGATATATTGATCACCAAACCAAATGGCTAAAAATAAAAAAAAATGCAGTAAAAAATGTTAATAGAAAGTTTATTTGGTTTGGTGATCAGTATCTTATGATCTGGGTTAGTAGAAATCAGTGAAAGACCTGTAGAAAAATTCAGTCACTAGAACCAGTTCTTGAATGGGAAAAGTTAACTACCAGATCCTGGTGTATGGTCCCCTTTCCTCTCCTTTCTACTATTTGCCTTCTACCCAATGAGTTGTCAAATCCTTCCATTTTTATTTTCACAGTACCTCTTGTATCCATCCCAATATCTTCATTCATCCTCTTTCAGGCCCTAATCAATTCATGAGCACTAAATTTTTCCTAAAAGCCTCCTGATTGTTCTGTTTCCAGTCTCTCTCTCCTCCAAGTCATCCTTTAGTTAGTCAGCTCACCTTTTTTAACCACCTTCTTTATGCTTAAGGTATGGCCCCAAGTGCTAGGGATACAAAGAATGGCCAAAACCCAAAAACAAAACAATAGCAGAAGCACTCATTTGCTTTCTAGGAACTCAATTTAAAACAGCCCATAGTCTAATGAAGGAAGCATATCTATACAGCTATGACCAAATAGCTTATGTATAGGATAAATTGGAAATAACCTCAGAGAGAAGGCACTAAGATTAAGAAGGCCTGAAAAAAGCTTCTTGCAGAAGTTGGGACTTTAGCTGAGACCTAAAGGAATCCAGGGAAGCTATGAGGTGATGATTGAGAGCATTCCAGGCACTGAGTACAACTAGTGAAAATATTCATAGTATGGAGTTGGAGGACTAGTGTCACAGCAACAAAGGTAACAAAGGGAAAAGGGAGGAGAATAAAGAGTAAGAGCAGAGAGATAGGAAGGGGTCAAGTTATGAAAGAAATACATGATCCTGAAGAGGTGGGAGCTATTGAAATCTAGTAAAAGAGTTCTTACAACAATGAATGTAGGTCACAAGCCATAGTATTATTTGAATTCACCAAACTGTTTGAGGTGTTCATCTCACACACACACACACACACACACACACACACACACACACACACATATTGTTAAGGATCCCTGATTTATGAAGTCAAACACTATTCCCCTTTCCTAGTTGAGTAAACCAAGTCACAACAAATAATGGATATTTAGCTACTATTTTTCAAATAATAAAATTGAGACCCAGAGAAATTAAGGGACTTGAAGTGTTTACCAAACCCAGGTCTCCTGCTCTCACTGTAATTAATCTCAGGGCTCACTCGGTGTTTCCTATTCCCTAAGACCAGAACTAAGATCATATTAAAAGGATGGTTTAGGAATTGAGATGCAAGGATTCATGCCAGTTTGATGGGGAAAAGTTATTGAGGATGCCACTCAAAGTATAAAGAAATGACAGAGGATGCAGGGAGATATTTTTCTGATGTCTTTCCAGTTATTTGCTGTCCAAGAGGCCCATGGCAAAAGGAGCAGAGCTGCCTTTCCAACAAAAGCTTTTCTTGATTGGAAGATACTGTATTAATTATGAAACCATCTATTTGTTTCACTAGTCCTCCCTCCTGATCCTTTACTTTGCAAATCATTCTGAAAATAAGAACATTTAAGTAAGAATTTATTTGGTTTCTATGCCCCAGAAAGGTCCCTTGTGGAAAGCCCTGACACTGTCATACTCAATATGGCCCTTGTGAATTAGCACACACAGTACAGACTTTCCTGGCAAATTCAATCATTCCTCTCTTGGAAGGCACTGTTGGTTCCAGGATTCCCTTAAAGGACTAGAGTTCACTGCCCTTAGTTCTAGGCAAAAGGGTTCAGATATGAATGTGAAATGAGTTAAGAGACAGTCATTCCATTAATACTGTAGATCCACATAATTGAATTAAAAAAATGCCCAATCTCCTCAGACCAAATAAACTCCACAATCCTTTTAGTAATGAGTACCTTTCCACTGAGATTATCTCCATTTTACATATTATATATATTTTTTGTTATGCATATAGTTATTTATATAGTGTGCACTCTGTTAGAAGATGAAGTCCTTGGGAGTGTTGTTTGTTGCCTTTCTTTTTTATCTCCAGAGCATAGCACAATTCTTACTCAATAAATGGTTTCTGACTGACAATGAGACCATGTGCCTTAGTGAAAAGACTGTGGGACTTATAGACAGAAAAGTCTGGCTTTGATTTTTGTCTGACACTCCCTATGTGAACCAGGGCAAGGCATTTTTCTTTCTCTCAAGGACTTTTGTTATATTATCTGCAAAATCTGAAGGCTGGAAGTGATGACTTCTGTAGTCCTGTCCAGTCCTACAATCCTATGAAATTGGCAAAAACAGTCAGAAGTTGAAAGAGGGAAATTTGTAGTTGAGATAAAGGAAAACAAACCCCAGATTTCCAAAGAGGAAACAGCTCCTTAGGAAATCATAATGACCACTTATTCATTCAAGTCCTTAGAGCAAAGAGCGGGGAGCTCATGCATCAGGTATGTTGCTTATTCAGGTATGATTTGAACTAGAGGGCCAAGGAGATGACGTCTTCCAAATCTGAGATTCTATGAGTATCAGAGAAGTAAGCATAGGAAAAGACATCCCCCAAAGGCTGAATGACATTCATGGGATATTACAGAGGGGGTTCTCAGGCACATAGAGGTGGGTAGCTTCTATTGATCTTTCTAGAATTCAGATTCTATGAATTTCTGAATTGGGATAAAGCAATATTTCACTTTAAAATGGTTGAAACTATTCAGGATGACAATTATTCAAGAGACTCTATATAAAACATATTATTAAGGGTGGTGGCTCTAGGTGTGAGAGCCGATATTTGAATTTGAAACTCATAGCAGCCCTAGGAGGCAGATAGGAAACTTAATAGAGTGATATCATTGAAAAAGTACTGGGTTTGGAATCAGAAGATTAAGTTTCAAATTCTAGAAACTTTTGGGGGGAGGTTCATTTTAATATTCTCTGCTTTACTTTTCTCATCTGTAAAATGGAGTGACTCATCTTACAGACTTATTTTGAGGAAAGAACTTCCTAAAGTGTTAAATTAAATGGAAGCTATTAAAAAGAAGGAATTAGTCTAGATGGTCTCTTAAGTCCCTTTAAAATGAAAAATTCTATAATCCTCATTTTACAAATGCTAAAATTGAAGACCAGAGAGGCCAGGTGATTTTTTCCAAGGTCACCCAGTAGTCACAGTTCACAAGTTGAATGCACCTCTAGCTTTCTTTCCAGTTTTTCACACTGCTTTCTATAACTCAGAATCACAGAATTTTGTTATAAGGGTCCTGGGGTCACTCAATACTTGAATTAAAAATAATTCACTGTACAATATACTCTAGTATGATTTAGGAGGATAATCTAGAACTGACCTTTTAAAGCACCTTGTTCAGCCTTGTCATTTTCAAAATGTAGAAATGGAAGCCCAGAGAAGAGATCAAAGAAAACGAAGCTTACGTGACTAAAGAGCAGATTTGAATGCACCCCACTTTCTTGCCCCTTTCCACACCATGATATTGCCTGGACTGGTCATCTAAATACTGTTTAAAGGTGTCTGGAAAATTCTCATTCCAGTTTTTTTGGATGACTTCTCATGTTAGCTTATTTTTCAAGCCTAAATCTGCTTATTGCAACAATTGCCCATTAACTGCTGTCTGAAGCCAAACAGAACAGATTTGAATTTTCTGCCATGAGATCGACCATTACCTTATACTTTGAAGATACTATTATATGCCTTATAATTCTTCTCCTCTATGGGTTAGGTGTGGGGAGCATCCAATCGTGCACCATATAAGGCACATGGTCTGGAACTGCCACAAAGAATACAGATAGGCCTCAAAATTCAATTTTTTAGAAGTGAATAAATGATATCTTTGACCAAATATAGCAGATGAATGATGTTTTAAACCTTGGCAAAAAAAAATATAGGCTAGTCCCTCATATTAATCCTCCCATGACTAACCCTTCACTGGCTTTCATCCTAATAGGTCCATATGTTATTCTTTACATCTTGACTGCCTTACTTTGCAAACAGTGCTTTGCAAACAGTAGGCACTTAATAAATGCTTGTGACTTGATTTCTATTGAATTTAAAATTAAGCAGAGAAGTTGTTGGTACAGGCCATTGTGCTAGGCACAGGGAAGGAAAAATAAAATAAAGTAAGATAAAATAAAATTCCTGGGGCTAGGGGATAAGGTAGAGTGGCTAAACTTATAAAGCTGAAAATGCAAACTTCATAAAAATTCTAAATGAAGACTGCTAAATAGATTGGTCCCATTTAAGTCAATTCTGTTCAATGTTGATTCCTTGAATTATTTTTGTAATAGCTGGAGTCCTGAATCTGAGGACTAGAATCCATCCCTGATCTAACACAAAGGAGAAATGTCTTAGTCGAGGTAACTGCTTTGGGGAATCACTGGAGAGACAGTGTCTTGACTGTGTTTCCCAACTTATAACTGGGAGGCTTTGGGTTCATGGAAACCACAAACTATGTATGGCAATCTGATTCAGGGTCTGACCACATGGCTCAAAAACCATCAAAATGAATGACAAATGCATTCAGGCTTCCAGGCATTCTTTCTTAACCATGGAGATCACAAATATCTCAACTGAGTTCTTTCTCATCTTGTATCCAAGGAGCCCCTTGCAACAATTTTTTCTTATTAGGAACTAAACACACACTTTGTACTCATTTCAAAATGGCAAGGATATATCAAAGTCCATTCAGATTTAGGAGATGAAGGGAGAGTAGCAGATCTTTCAATGGACAGCTATGACTAGGAAGAGGCAAATCAGGTCATCACCCCCAAGGTTCTCCATCTTTAGAGGGTTCAGAGAGCACTCATACTTCCTCAGCATTTTGGAAAAAACTCTGGGTATTTGTCTTTCCTGCTCCATAAACCTAGATGTATTTGCTAACATAGTTGGCTTGAGGACACATTTGCCTCTAGAACATTTTTTGAAGCTTTTTCCCCTGAGTTGAAAAATGTTAGTTCACAATTTGCCTCAATGTATTTTCATTTTTAGGACAGGTTTCAGAGCCAGACGGTGATTTATATCAAATTTGAGCCTAACCCTCCTTTAGACAACACAGTGATTCTGCGGGTACACAGAGTCCTGCTGCCACCCATCTGCCTGGAGTCCGCCACCATGGTTATCTAATAGGACCTAGACAGCTTCCCTTTCTATTTATGAACACAGGATCACAAATCTAGAACTGGAAGGAAACTTATGGGCCATCTTGTCCAACTTGATTTTTGAAACTTTTATTTAACAAGCATTCTCTCTCTCTCTCTCTCTCTCTCTCTCTCTCTCTCTCTCTCTCTCTCTCTCTCTCTCCAGTCCCACATTTTACAAAATAAAGGGGGGGAAAACAAAATCTTGGATTTTAGATTAGGATAATATATTCCAAAGTCAAGCAAAACAAAAGCCTGCGTTGGTCATGTCTAAGAATGTATATCTCATTTTGCTTCTTAATTTCATAATCTTACTGTTGGGTGAGGGATAACATGCATCTATTTATACATTCTTTAGAATTTATTTTATTCAATTCCAATTTATAGGCAAAGAAGCTAAGAATTGGAGAGGCTAAATGGCATGACCTATCCAAGGTTACACTGGTAGTAAGGATCTGAACCCCGGACTGCATATTCCAGAGTCAATGTTCTTTCCACTGTGCTCTACATAGCTTTGTATCTTATACTAGTATCTCCTGGGCATGCTTCTGGCAGGATAACAATGAATTAATAGGATAAATGAACCAACGTTCATGTTTTAGCTCTCTTTGGGGAGTCTAATACCTTCTTAACCTAGTCAAAAACACATGTTTTCAGAAGGACCTTAATGGATGATACTAAAAGCAAGCTTTTCAAGCAGACAAGGAAATGGTCCTCAAATCAAACCTAATAATATCTTATATTTATAATGATGTTTTTCAATTTTTAAAAAGGCTTTCACATCTATTATCTAATTTGGTTCTCATAAGAGCCCAGTGATACAGATTCATTGAATCCTAGGCAGGATGGTACAATGAAAGTCATATCAGATCAATGAAACATGAGTTTTAACCTTGTTCTAGCACAAACTGACCAGGTAACTACAGGTATTCTGAGTTTAGGATTTCTTCTCTGAGAAACGGAAACAATAATTCCTAGGCTACCTACCGCACAGGGTTACTATGATGACCAAATGAGAATTCATGTGAAATGCTTTACAGACCCTTAGACTCTATTTAGATTTCAGTTATGATCATAATTATTAGAACTGGAAATCTAAAAAAATCTAATATGAATCCATCACTTTACAGATGAGGAAATAAATGTACATAGTATGGGGTAATAGAGAGATTTCAAGCTGACTTGATTTCAAATCTTGCTTTAGTTGTGTGATCTTGGGTAAATCACTTCACTTTTTCTCTAACTCATTTTCTTATGTGTAAGAGAAAGAGATTGGATTTGATGACATTAAAAAGTTTTTTCTAGTTCTAAATCCATGATTTTACCAAAGGGGAAGGGACTTAGCCAAGATTACAGTGTGTTAGAAATGTTAGAAACGTTAGAAAATGTTAGAAAACATATGAATGAAGTCTTCTAACTCCCAATCCATCCTGCCATGGTGGAAGGATGATTATGCCTGCTAAAGAGATCACAGAACTATGGGACTGAGAAGAAAATGACCAACAAGAAAACAACAGAATACAGAGTTAGCTATTCACCCAGTTTCACTGGGCACTAAAATACAATAAGAGTTGTTACTTAATGTAGTCTACTATATATATACACACACACACACACACACACAATCACAATAATATAGTCTTCTAGTCTTCTCCCTCCTAGGCAGGAGGCTAGTAAGAAGTTATGCTTTAATTACTCTTGTTTCTTTTCTGCTTATATGTATATAAAGGTCAGGCAAGTACTGCTATTTGTAATTTTCTTTTATGCCCTTGTACCTCACAATATCATTATATTAGCACCTCACTGATGAATATCATACATATTACTATTTTATTTAGCCCTCAACAGAAGACCATGCTTGCTATTGTTCAGTCACTTTTTTCCAGTGGTCTCTGGATCATGACCCCATTGGGGTTTTCGTGGCAGAAATACTAGAGTAATCTGCCTTTCCTTCTCCTACTCAATTTACAGATAAGGACACCAGGGCAAACAGAGTTAAATGACTTGCCCAGAGTCACAGAACCAGTATGTATCTAGGGCCAGATTTGAACTTAGGCAGATGAGTCTTACTGACTCCAGACCATATTCTATTGACCACACCACCTAGCTGCCCAGACAATCAATATGGAAATTGAATTCAACAAACATTTATTAAGCAATTATTATGTGCAATGACATACACAGTTCAATTCAACGCTATTCATATTTTCAAATAGCTTAAGTGCTTACTTTGTACAAGTACCAGCTAAAATTCCACCTTTTATATGAAATCTTTCATAATTAATTCCTTTTAATTCTAGTTGCTTCCTTTGTTGATCATTTCCAATTCATATCTTTTTAAGTTTGTTTGCATATAATTGTTTCTGTGTTTCATCCTCTATTAGGTTGTGAGCTCTTCAAAGGCAGAACTTGTCATTTGCCTTTCTTTGTTTCCTTAGCACAGTATCTAGTAGCTAGAAGGCACTTAATATATGCGTTTTGACTAATTCACTGAACAGACATTGGGCTAAAGGTATAAAAATGACATAAGACACAGGCAATTGAGATGAGGCAATACAAAAACCACTGTTGTGCATATTGGAATGTGATTAAAAGCAAAGGAGAAATCCAGACAAAATACCAGGAGAAACTGGAGAAGGGAGAGATTATTTTGAATTTGGTAGAGTCAGGAATCTAAAGACCTGTGGAAGATGCAAAGATAGAGTCAGGGATCTGGGGAGGCTGGGGAGATACAAAAACAGATTCGGATCTGGGAGATAACCAGTTGAAAATCTAGTCCAGACACGTGGTGATTAATGCCTGAACTGGGATACTCTAAAAATGGAAAGAAGGCAACAAATGGTAAAGAGGTTTTACAGGGATTAGAACTGGGAAGAATTTTAAATGGACTGTACTGGGGGGCAGTGAAGGAAAGGGGTGGTGACTGAGCTTTGAGGCCCATATATCTTGGAGGATGGCAGGGTAACCAGCAAAAAGACACAAGGTAAATCAAATGGGAGGTTTAGTAGGGGGGAGAAATTATGTTTTTACTTCTAAACATGGTACATTTGAGATGTTGAAGAAATTTAGGGCAAAGGAGAGTGATTGATTTTGGAGTCAGAGAAGCTGAGCTCAAAATTGATCTCTGCCTCTTACTATCTATGTGAATTTGAGCAAGTCACTTAACCTCTCTTGGCTCCAGTGTTCACATCTACAAAATAAAATGATGGCCCCTGGGGTCTCTTCCAAATCTCAATCTATGATTCTATAATGCTTTCAGGTAGAAATAGTCAGCAGGCAGTTGATAATATAGTACTCCAGGCTCTGAACAAAGGTTAGGGGATGGAGATATAAATTTGGGAGTGATATTCATAGTGGTGATATTTAAAGCATTGGTGGTGGATGAGATCACTAAGGGAGAAGTATGGGAAGAGAGGAGGGTCAAGGATAGCCCCCATATCAAAGAGGTAGAGGAAAGAGATTGGATCAGTGAAGGAGGGATAGAAGAAACCCTCAGAAAAGTAGAATCAAGAGAGTATCATGACGATTAGGGAAAATATATATCAGAGAACCATGATGAAGAATCAATTAATCAATCAATGAGAATTTATTAAGCATTTAGGAGACAATTGTTGTGCAGGGTTCTGGAAAAGAAATGAATAAAATTAAAAGGTCACTGATGGGACGATAGCAGTGCCATTAATGATATTGAAGAGAACTGTTTGGGAAGTGTGATTTGAGAGAGGTCAAATGACAAGCTATAAAGGAGAATCCTCCCCCCCACTAGAATTTTGGAAGAAAAGAAACAAATGTTAATTTGATGAATAGTGTGGTAAAGGAAAGGAGCTTACTGTTTTTGATTTTTTTAATAAGAAGAGAAGAGATTTTCCATTTGTATTGAATCAGGGAGAGGAAGACAATTGAGAGGGAGAGAATGGGGAACTGAAAAGTTGATCTTTGGAGCAAAGTTACCAAGAAAGTGAATACAGTGGATAGGTTGCAGGCCTGATATCATGAAGATTCATCTTCCTGGGTTCATACCTAGCCTTAGACACTTACTAGTCCTGGACAAGTGACTTAAGTCTGTTTACCTCAGTTTTCTCATCTGTAAAATGAGCTGGAAAAGGAAATGGCCAACAACTCCAATATCTCTGCCAAGAAAACCCCAGATTTGGCCACAAAGAGTCAGACACAACTGAAAAACACCAGAACTACCAGAGAAGAAAAGAGAGAGTGGCATCAAGAACATATATATATATATATATATATATATATATATATATATATATACACACACACACACACATAGGAAGAAGGCTTTGCCTTGGAAAGAACTAATATTTCATCTTCTGAAACAAAGGGGAAGGAAGAACAGATAAATAAGGACAAAGAGTAATAAGAAGCAAACACTTGTATAAGAGAGTGGAAGGCATGCTGATGCTTATCTGCATTGTGAATAAATTTTCTCTGCCACGCACACAGATCCTAAAAGCCCTAATAGACTTCCATTCTATGAAGAGAAGTCAGTATGCATTAGTGTACATGTTGATAAGTTCATAAATATGTTAAATCTATTGTGCAATCCAGTCAATTTCCCTAAAATGGATTCTTTTCCTTTCTTTGCTGTTTGTACTGATAGATTTATTTTGATACAGAAATGAAGTGTTTCAGTGAGGAAATGTAAATAAAATAAGAACTAGATTGGGAAAATCTTGCTTTTGGTACTAGGGAAATACTTTAACTGTCATCATAATAAAAGCCAAAGACTGTCTACACTGGCCAAGTGAAGCAGAAAATTGGAACAGTTTTCCAGCCCATTTAGGCTAACAAACTCATGCTATGGAGGACAATCACTGTTATTTCCTAATTGATCCAGAAAAGCTATCTACAATGCTCCAACTTACCCACAACCCTCTACTTAACATGACTTGCATAGACATGAACACAATCATGTCACGGGATCACAAAACTTCCAAGCTGGGAGGGTCCTGAATAGCTGCTCATTCCAGTTTTAACAGGTATCATTCCACAGGTATCATCTCTACAATCTACTTGATAAATAAACCTCCAGTCATTGTCTGAAGAGGGGAACAGGATTCTTTTATCGTCCACAGTAGCCCATGGAACTTCTGGGGAACTCTAGTCATTCAAAAGTTTTGTTTTAAATTGAATTCTAGGCATCTTCTATCCACTGCCTCTAGTCCAGTCCTCTGGGGTCATAGAGTCTAATCTCTCTTCCAGATGATTCCCTTTGAATTACTGAAGATAGCTTCTAGGGTCCCCCCCCCCACAGACTTCTTGAATCCTACATCCTTCAGTTGTTCACCCATTGTTTGAACACATGAACCAGAGTGGGGTTTCAGCACTCTACTTACCTAGCATCCTTAGGAGACATGCTAGCTAATCAGATTCCTTCCCAAAAGGTGGTTTGGGCAGCTAGATGGACCAAATGGATAGATTGTTGACCCTGGAGTCAGGAAGACCCATCTTGGGTTCAAATCTGGCCTCAGACACTAACTGGATGATCCTGCAAAAAGTCTCTAAAACCTTTTGTGCCTCAGTTCCTTCATCTGTAAAATGATCTGGAGGGGGAAATGGCAAACCAGTCCAGTATATTTACCCAGAAAACTCCAAACATGGTCACAAAAAGTCAGACATGACCGAAGAATGACTGAACAACAAAATGTGGTAAGGCCAGAATTTGATGCCATGCTCTTGAAAATTGGATTAGTGTAAAAAGGAGATTATAATCCCTTCCTTATTTCTAGATGATATTCTTCTTTAACAAAGAGCAAGACCATATCTATTTTTTTTGTTGTTGTTATAATATTCCCATGGTATTGGGAATAAAGAGTTGGACATCAAGGTAAGAAACCTGAGGTTCACATCTTGCCACTGACACATATCAGTTTTTTGATTCTAGGTAAGTCTCTTACCCTCTCAGTGCCCCATATAGCCCTAGCAAAATAGAAATAGCAGAGAAGGTGCTAATCTACATTGAAATATTCAGTGAAGGCCAGTGAAATCACAGATGGCACCCCAAAGGACTCAGATACTTAGTTAACCAATGCTATGCAAGATACCTGAATTGTGTACAATGTCACCCTGGCCTGCCTCAATTTCCATCTCTACTAATATTAAAGAAATGATATTAAACTCTCCACCCTTCCCCTTTCCAAAATCAGATTGTCATAATATATTGGTTAAGTTGTCCTGAGTAAATGTGATTTAGTATATACTATAGTCTAGTGAGCTGACTTCAATTGACTCTGCCCTTGACTATTCATATCAGCCATATGACAACTGCCTCATAGACCTCATCTGTGAAAATGGTGATGATAATACTTGCACTGTGGGCCTTAGGAGTGTGAAGTGAGAAATGAGATAAAAATATGAAAAATGCTTTGTAAACCATCATATTCTATGGAAAACTAAGAATGACAATTTCCTTGTTGGAATGTTTTTTGGGGGGTCTTGCCTGGCTGAAGCTATGATGATAAAAGCTATCTCCTATTACATAGTAAGAGATGTTATTATTACATATAGAGCTGCAAGAATTTGGTATTCTTGCATTACATGACAAGTAATAAAGTATCAAGGTTTACAGAGGGAGATTACATACATTAATTCACTTGATTCCAACAATACTATGGAATAGATGTACAGGCATTATTACCTTCACTTTATAAAGGAGGAAACTGAGGCAACAGGGTTATGTGACATGCCCAGGTCCCATAATATTTTGATTTGAACCCTGGTCAGCTTGACTTCAAGTCGGCTGTCTATCTACTTCATCATCTTGCTATCCTGAAAGAGACAGAATTCAAACTCAAATCTTTCCTTTCTCCAAGACAGCATTATTGGCCCTGTGATGGTTCTTGCTTCAATGTCAGATTTATTTGCTGAAGGATTTTTACAATTTTAGCAAGAAAAGAGTTTGTTGAGTTGGTCAGAGACTGGATTTTCTTTTACAATGAATGTTGTTTATAGCAACATTCTTGCTGTAGTCCATATAATTTAGAAATGGATGGGACCTAAGCCTTCATCTTGCCTAAACCCTTATTTTACAAATGGGGGAACTTAGACCTAGAGAATTAAACTAACTTGCCTAAAGTCACATAGGTTAAAAAGTAGCAAAAGTTAAATTTGAATCCAAGGTTATGGACTCCACTTACAATGCTTTGCTAAAATTTTCATGTATAGGAAAAAGTGAGTAGCTGTATTAGAGACTCACAAATCTTTTGCTTGGATTGTTGATCTGAGAAGGAAAAGTGCTCATAACTTGGGTATTAAGTACTTTAATTTCCCTTTGTAGTCTTTTTTTAAAAATTTTTTTAATCTATAAAATATAGGATGTTACTTCATTTAAACTCTCAGGTTCCCAACATGCTCAGTGGTTTTATGTTCTAATATGTAGTACAGTTAGGTGGTACAATGGTCAGAGTCCTGCTTTACCTGGAATTGGGAACTCCAGTCTTGGACACTCACTTTGTGACTCTGAGCAAATGACAAGCTCTGTCTGCCTCAGCATTGTTATCTGTAAAATGAGAAGTAGTTACCTCCCAGTTTTGTGATGAATCAAAAACTTGCAAAGTTGTTTGTAATTCTTAAAGCTCTATTTAAATTTAAACTATTACTATTATTACAATGGTTGTCATTGTTATTAGCTTTATTTTGGTGCAATTGAAAGAATTGGGGGGCAGTTAGGTGGCACAGTGGATAGAGCACCAGCCCTGGAGTCAGGAGTACCTGAGTTTAAATCTGGCCTCAGACACTTAATAATTACCTGGCTGTGTGGCCTTGGGCAAGCCACTTAACCCCATTGCCTTGCAAAAACCTAAAAAAAAAAAAATACCAGACTTGAAATCATTGTCTTCACGTTATTACCATTGTCAAAATGAAAAATGTCAGACTTGAAATCACTGTCTGTATTTGAATTCTGACTCTAAGACAAAGTAGCTATATGACTTTATGCATATTACTTCATGTCTCTTAACTCAGTTTCTTCTCCTGTAAATTGAAGATAATTTTAGTTGTATTACTCACTTCATATGGTTGAGATCAAAGTCCATCAGAAATGCAAAAGCACTATGGGAATGTGGGTCATTGCCCTTATAATTATTTATGAAATGCAAAGATATTTGCAGAAATGTAAACATTTTTATTTATTAATCAGCTGCAATCAAGGCAGAAGTTTCACTTTCAACAAGTCATTTTCCGTAGAGAGGAACTATATAAAGTTAAGCATAATACATGACTTCAATAATAAGTGCTATTCATTTTCTTTAAAAGTCCATTAAAATTTAAAAAGCATTTTCTGAATTACCATCCTATGAGGAAGACTGTTCAAATATCCTTATGCCCATTTTATAGATAAGAATATTAGGGTTCAGGGAGGTAAAGTTTTCATGTTGAGTACATATCGGAGACAGGATTTGAACCCAGGTCTATGACTTCAAGTTCAGAGTTCTTGCTATTTTTCTTTACTCTGCCCCCCCATCATTCTAATCTCTGGATTTTGTCTGACATCCATCTTTAATATATAATTTCTGATTTAAAAATAATTCAGGATAGATCAGCATAAATTTAGGATTTTCTCTATCATAGAATTGGGGCATCTAGGTGCCCCATTAGATAAAGTCCTGGACCTGAAATCAGGAAGATTCATTTTCCTGAGTTCCAATCCAGTCCCAGACTTAGTAGCTGTGTCTCTGGGCAAGTCATTAAATCCTGTTGACTGGAAAAGGAAATGACAAACCATTTCAGTTTTTTGACCAAGAAAACCCTAAACAGGGGTAGGATATGACTGAAATGACTCAACAACAGCAAATCACAGAACACAGAACTGCAAAATGGGAAGGGGCCACAGTGGCCACCTAGCATAGTCCAAGATAAGAAAGAAAAGCTACCCATCTACAACACCACTGACAAGTGGCCATCCAACTGTTACTTATAGTTCTTTAAAGAAGGGAGAAACTGCAACCTGCCGACACAGGCCATCCTAATTTGAGATAGCTCTGATTTTAAGTAAGTTTTATTATTAAAAAAACTTACATTTTGTTTCTTCTAAGCTTCTAATGATTGATGCTGCTGGTACTCTCTAGGGAAAAGAAAATAAGTCTACTCCCTTTCTAGGTGACACGACATAAGTTACATCCTTGCCCTTCCCTCTGAGTCTTATCTCTTCACACTGACCATCCCCAGGTCCTTCAGTGGAACCTCATATGTCATTCTCATGAAATTCTTCACCAGTTTCTGCCTCCCTTCAGATTTCTTCCAATTTGCCAATATCATTCCATAATTTAGTGTTTAGAACTAGCCACAGTAATCCATATGCGGTCTAATCAAAAGATTATTGTTGTAAGTTAGATCTCTGGTAAGGAAGCCTGAGATCCCATCAGTATTAGCCAATGTACTAAACTCATTATCAAGCTAGAAATTAGTCATTATCATTGATCTCACTAAAGTCAATTTTATAATATATTATCAATTTGGACAGTAGTTTTCCAGGGGCCTGATTATACCCTAGGGTTTAGGGTATCATTGATGTGCCATACGAAATGATCAAATTTTGGAGTCTGTAAAGCCATATAAGATTAAGTTATACCACTTTCTATCTTTAGATGACAAGATGTTCAAGATGAAAAGTACCTTAGAATTATTCAAGTAGTATTCTTTCCATTACAGAGGGAAACTGAGATCCAGATAGTTTGTAAACAAACCTATTATTGCCATAGTGCTAGAAAAAAGTTTCTTTAATCTCAAATAATGGTTTTTATCACAGTGGAATGAGTAGTGTTAAAAAAAAACAGGCATACCCTAAAGAGTACAGTACTTAGAATGAGTGTGTGTGTGTGTGTGTGTGTGTATGTGTGTGTGAGAGAGAGAGAGAGAGAGAGAGAGAGAGAGAGAATAAGAACACAAACAAAAAAAGAAGGAAGAAAGAAGATGGAGGAGGATGAAAGAAGGGAGGAGAAGAAGAAGAAGAAGAAGAAGAAGAAGAAGGAGGAGGAGGAGGAGGAGGAGGAGGAGGAGGAGGAGGAGGAGCGGGTAGGGAAGAAGGGAGAAAAAAGAGCATTTAATAAGTATCTATGATCTATGACAGGGCAGCTAGGTGGTACAAAGAGTCATGAGGACCTAAGTTTACATCTGAAGTCAGACACTAGCTATGTGACCCTGGCCAAATTACTTGTCCCTGATTACCTCCAAAAAAAAAAAAAAAGAGTACTTAGCATTAGAGATATAATATTAAGCAAGAAAGACAGACCTGTCATGAAGAAACTTTCATTCTAATGGGGGATGAAAATACAAAGTAATAGAGATTCGGAGTTAAGAAACCTGGGGTGGCTAGGTGGTGCAGTGGATAGAGCACCGGCCTTGGAGTAAGGAGTGCCTGGGTTCAAATCCAACCTCAGACACTTAATAATTACCTAGCCATGTGGCCTTGGGCAAGCCGCTTAACTCCATTGCCCTGAAAAATCTAAAAAAAAAAAAATGCTGTTTCTGTTACTTTTCTCGATATACTCTTGAGGAAATCACTTCCCCTTGTCTATGCCTCAGTTTCCTCCCTTGAAGAGGTTAGAGTCAACAGCTTCTAAGGTCCCTTCTAGCTCCAAAAGTGTGATCTTATGATTCTGTAGGAACATTTCTATGTCATCTCCATTTCAAAAATGAGGCAAAGAAAATTCAAAGAAGCTGCCTAAATTGTCTAAAGCAAATTTTCCAAACTCATGGATTGGGGGTCTTGACCTATGTTGACAAATCCCAATGGATCTAGTTCTACATAAACCCTCTGGGAAGGGTTGGGTCAAAAAAGCATTGACTAGGTTCCCTGCTACCATAGGACCAGTATATAGGATTTGTGAAATTAAATAATCTGATTTTTGAGGTCAGAGATACATAGTTCTATATCCCCAGTTGCTTAAGATAGTTTATTATAAAGGGTACATTGTAAATATTGGGTAAATTGTATTTCTTCCACATTCCCCAACTTTGCGAGCCAGGATAAGGAAATACATTGCCAACAGGCAGGGAGTTCAGGCAAATAAGTTGTCATTTAAAAGACTGGTTTTTAATTAAAGGTTACAATGAGCAACATGGAAGAAATATAATAAAAGATGGCTTTTCTCTTTGATGTCTATTTGCAGACCTAAGTATATGAAATAAAAAAAAAAATCTGCAGCAGAATAGAGATAATCAACTCGAAGAGTAAAAGAAACTGGAGATTTTATAACTGCAGAGAATCTAGACTGAAGTTTCATCAGGAATTGAATGTATAATAAAATAAAGCAGAGATCATTGAAAGTAACAGTAGATAAGATAAATAAGT
The DNA here is from genome assembly GCF_037893015.1 of Macrotis lagotis. Lineage (NCBI taxonomy): Eukaryota > Metazoa > Chordata > Mammalia > Peramelemorphia > Peramelidae > Macrotis > Macrotis lagotis. The sequence goes on from NC_133660.1 coordinate 264,880,318, forward strand.
TATCAAGGGAATAGAGAGAGTTCAGAGCCCACAGATGGGATAAGGGCCTTCTGGATGTTCCTCAGTCATAATACTCCATCTACTGATTAGGAACCTTTTTCCTGGTTGTGTTCCCCATGCTTAGAATGTTTTTCCTCCTCATGTTTATCTCCTGGCTTCTCTGGCTCCCTTTAAGTCTTAGAAAAGGGGCACCTGGTGCAAGAAATCTTCCCTCTCAGATACATCTCAATTTAGGGCAGCTGGGTGGCCCAGTAAATAGAGCACTGGCCTTGGAGTCAGGAGTTTGAATCCGACCTCGATCTCTTGGTAGCTGTGTGACCTTGGCAAGTCACTTAACCCTGATTGCTTTCATCTAGGACCATCTCCAGATATCCTGATTAATATAAGCCACTGGACTCAGAAGGCTCTGAAGGAGAAAGTGAGGTTGGTGACTTAGCACAGTCCCTCCTTGCTCAAATCCAATTTCTGTGCATGTCATGGCATCACCTTCCTGATATCATGGCCTTCTTGGAGAATGAAGGACAAAAAAAATCATCATCATCATTCTCAGTCTATCGTGTATATGTCTTGTTCATACACAGCTGTTTGCTTATTGTTTCCTATATTACATTATGATTTTCTTGAGGGTAAGGGCTTGCATTTTGTTTTTTGTTTGAGATATGTCTAGGAAATGAAATTCTAGGTCTAGCACCAAACTATAATAGTAGTTTTCTCCTGAAGGACAGACCAACAGGGAACTCATTTTGCTAGCTCTGACCATTCTGAATAAAGCCTCATGCTGGCATTAGGTGACCAAACTTTTTAAATTTAGAGAAGCTCACCAGAGGGTTTGGTCACAAAGGCATGAATTTTTTCAGGTATAGAAATTCTTGAGGATCATTTAAATTATAGAGTCTAATTTATACTGATAAAGTGAGATTTATAGTATTAAAATTACAGATGGTTAGAATAAATGAACTTAGAACAGAAACTGGAGGGGTAGATAGAAAGAAGAGAAAAGAAGGGGGAGGGATGGGGTGTATTTTTACCATAGAGCACCAACATCTTAGGATACAGCCCTCCTCATGGGGCATCCTTTCCAGCATATGTTGGACACCACTGTCTTCTTTTCTTAAATCTCAAAGTCCTCTATTGGTTTGAATCATATGAAAGAAAAGTCTTTTTTTTATCCAATCCTAACTCCACCCCCCCCTCTAATTGATGTCATCACTGTAATACCATTCTCCTAATTCCATCTATTTTTCTCATCCCCATATCCAGTATTTGGATCATTTTAATTGAAAAGAAAAGTGAACACTAACTTATATGCACTGTGTTACATCATAGGGATAAAAAGCTCAAATTTTAATAGAGAAAATTCCCAAAAGATGGGTTCAGTTGCAAACCATGTAGAAAAGTACTTAGGGAACAGTGTCAATGCAATTGGTATACATTTTCTTTCATGTTTTTCCAACCCAAAATCATCTGTTTCTGATGTTGAACAATTTGAATATGATGTTTTTCTGATTGAACAATTTGAATATCTTTACTGATCTGAACTAAATGTCTTAACATTTTTATAATATTTTATTTTTCCCAGTTCCATGTAAAAATAATCATATTCATTTAAGAAAAGTAAATTCTCTCCCTCCTTCTCCTCCCTACTCCATGAGGCAATAAATACTTTAATATAGGTTATATGGGTACAATCATACAAAATATATGAAAAAATATCTTGTAGACTATATATAAATTATCATCTTCATGAAACTAGAAAGTTCATGGGATGGCAAAAGTTTTCTGCCATGACCCTCTTGTGACTAGTCAATAATAGCTCTCTAGGTAACATAACCAGTAGAGGTAGCAGTCTTATTTTTTTTAACCATACCCATCATTTCATTGGTATAGAGAATTCACATTAAGCAAAAACCCTCAGTCAATGCCAACTGTCACCTGCTTGCATCTTGCCTGTAGTATTGAGAAGTTATGTGACTTAACCAAGGTCACATAGCCTATAATCAGAACTTGAAATTCAGGTCCTTCTGTTGCTAAGGCCAATTGTCCAGCCACTGACATCCAGGAAGGCAACATCTAGCAAAGCAATCTTAGTTAAATATAGGAACTGCAACCTTTGAAGGTACAACAGACTGTCCACTTACTTGAGCCCAGACAGACCCGAAGGCTAAGATGAGACCTTGAGACAATTCATTAGATTTATTAATCCAACTGAGGCAAACCCTAACAATCAAAAATTGGCAAAAAAAACCCTGTTGGGGATCAAAAACAGGAATAAAAATCATCTTTCTGAACTGGATTAGGCTGGTTGAATGGTAAGGGACCTATAATTCTCCTATGGAACTCAGGAACAACATGACTGGAAGTGTTTAGGGGGAATGAAAGGAGAGGAAACCCAGGACTGGGTACAAGCAAGCCAACACAAGCAGGGTCAGGAAATGGTAGGAGAGCAGAAAAAAGACTACATTTGGCAGGCAGAATAAAAAGACAACCCACTAAGGGACTCTTAATGGGGAGCCCCAAAGGGGCAAAGAGCAGAAAGAGAGAGGGATTAGCACAGCTTTAGAAAAGCAGAGAGGGAAAGGGGTCTGTGGCTAGGGGAACATGGCCTCCTCTGTGAAAACAGAATAATGAGTTTGATCTGTTTTGTTCAAAGAAAAAAAAGAAAAGAGGAAGGGAAATTCCCCCCTTGTTAAAGGATTATCATGCAAATCCTGCTTAGAAACAAAGAATCTCTTGGGGTACCATTCTTAACTTCTTGCTCAGTGATTCCAAAGTAAAATGGGCAGCCTTCAAAGAAAAATTCTCTCCCTTTTCCTTTGTCTCTGCTTTCACCTTCCTAATTTTTTTTAACCACTTGGGCTAAAATCTTTAACTGGGACCCAGAATCTCATTTGAGACATTTCTAGTCAAAATGGCTTCCTTGTTCCTTCTCATACTCCTCCATTCTTCTCCCTACCCATTATTTGCCATATTTTCCCTCCCATGAATATAGGATCCCCAGCCTAAAGAAGAAAGGTAACTCAAAAATCATCTTTTTCAACCCCTTGATTTTACAGTGGATGAAACTGAGGCATAAGGACTTTAGGAAAATGGCTCAAGGTCACCCAGCTTCAGAGAGGTGGGATTTGAACTCAAGTTCTCTCATCTAGCTTCAGACTCTTTTTCATTTCAGTTCATTATAATTTCTGGCACCATTCGATGCTCAATTAAAATTATACTTCCTATATGGAACATCCCTTGATTCTTAGCATTTTCCACCTCCCAGAAAATACTTAATATTTCCTTTGTATACGTAACACATGCTCTGCATCTATTATCTCTACTTCTGCTCATACTGACATGTTGGATATTCAGAGGACCACTGGGACTTGGATACTGAAAGAGTATTTAGTGTTTTTCATGAGCCCCCACTGGGTGATTCACACATAATTGTCAGTTGATATAAATTGGTCAGTTAGACTTAATTAGCTTTAGAAATGGGGGTTCAAGTTTAGACTGTACATATGAGACAAGGCTCTTGGTTGCTAAATACCCATTTTTGCTTTAAAGGGTTAATTACAAAGTTCCCCTTTAGACATAGTATGGCTTTTTTTTTTTCTTTTTGGTAATTGCCTTCTTTTCGAGTCTTCAGACTCCTTTTCCTCAATGTGTCTAGCTTGTCCTTGGTTACTGAAGCAGACACTGCTGCCTGTCACTGCTGGGCTGTGAATTCAGCTAGGATGCCAATGAAAAAGTCTAAATTATCTGACCTTCCAGAGTTCACAAAGTTTTCCTCTGGTTCAGTGGAGGGGAAGAGGCCAAAATATTTTTCCCTCCTTAAGCAATTTTTGCCCAGAGCTTCGGCTAGGATGGTTTGCACCACTAAATTGCTGAACCTTGGACTGCTCAGTTTTAAAATAGCTTACTGATCTTATACAAGTCCTTCACAGGATATGAATCATCTTTCCAACCAATGTGAATATAAATCATCTAATACTTTGTGGAAATGCCTTTGTTTGTTGATACAATAGAGGTATTCTCACCTGGTTAGAGAATTCACAGATTGAATCAATGAAGATATACTTGCTAAATAAAGGTATCAAGACTTAGTATTTTTTTTAGTTATTTAAAGTGTGGATTAAACTTAATTGAGCCCCACCTTAAACTTATATTGTACACTTAATGGTTTCTGTACATATATATCTTCTCTACCAGCCTCCCAACACACCCACATAAGCAGTAGAATTTAAATCTCTTGAGGTCGAAATTGTTGCTTTTGAATTCCCAGAATCTCATATTGAGCTCTATGAATAGCATGTATTTCAGAAAGGTCCTGAAGAAGTGACATGGCTGATAAGGTTACCATGATGAGAATTTGTGATTCTCTGATTGTCGGCGTATGATGGCATTAAATCCAGATTGTTCTCTTAAACGAAGAAGGGCTACTCAGGGCTGAGAGTTCTAAATGTTGATTTCTGTGGGCACAGACAGCAGGAATGACTTAGAAATAACCAAGAAGCAAGGACAAGGCAAATAAGATAACACCACCCCATCAGAGGAAAGAATACATGAGTTCTACCAGACTTCCAGAATATTCTATGATCTATACACAAAAATCACTTGGAATAGTATCGACATCAATACACCATCACTTAAGTTATTTCCCTTTGCTCTCAATGTACAACTTGCTTTAGTCTTTTTTTTTTAAATTTAAGGCAATGAGGTAAAGTGATTTGCTCAAGATCACACAGCTAGGTAATTATTAAATGTCTGAGACCAGATTTGAACTCAGGTCCTCCTGACTCCAGAGCTGTGCTTTAACCACTGTGCCACCCAGCTCCCCTCTTTAGTCTTATTTAAAATTTTTTTAAATTCATTTTGGTCTCAAAGCTTTCTAATGATTCACTGGTTTGAAAAAGAAGAAGAAAAAATGCAAATTAAATGCAATTCCCAGTGGATTTGTATCTGAATTTGATTGCCCTGCTACTTCCTGTTTGCCTTTCTGTCCATGCCATATGGCTTCCCTGGACCTCAGTTTCAGTCTTTAGAAAATGAGGAGTTTAGAAAAGAAGCTTAGAGAGCTGAAGGCCCTTCCTACTCTTAATCCAATGGGATAGATGAAATCATCAATTTCTATATGAATCATCAAGGCTTATTTCCTCCTCTATATACATCCAGAATTTACACAAATATCAATGCAAGACCCAAGATTAAGTTTCCATGTGATCAAATGGAGAGAGAGAATATGTCTTTGATGAAAAGGGGAATTTTTCCTTTGTTTTAACTACTATATTAAAGTTGAAATTCCTAAGGTCCTCTGAGGAAAGCTCTGAAGTCTTTACTGGCCTAAAGTTGGTAAAACATAGGTTAAGTCATTGTCCAAAACAAAGATCCAGTAGTTGAGACTGATGCCAATCTGTGCTTAGAAGTGACCGTTTATAAGTAGGCTGAAGACTGAAGCTTCTACACTATTCAACAACTCATAGTTTCTCCAGTAATAATGTCTGAATAACTTCACTTAGTTAATAATATTCCTTACAAAAATGTTTTGCATTCCAATCTGCTTCTAGTCTGTGACCTATAGTTCTCATTAATTTTTAGGAGTTACATATCCATAACAATTGTAATCTTTCCTTCCAAAAAAATATTTCTGCTACATTTAGGTTTTAAAGATGAAATTGATTCCAGGAAGAAAAAAGAAAGTCAGTGAAATATGAGGGAAATGTGTAAAAGCTTTCAAATCAATTCAGTTAGTCCAGTGGGCGAAACCAAGGGACAAAGGTCATACAGAGGATCACAGCAAATTAAAAAAAGAAATCTAGATTCGATTCTGTGGGTTAAAAATATACTATATCTCTGTGTGTGTGTATAAATATGGGTAGAATAAGTTGGAAAGTTATTATATTTGATATATACTTTTTTGGTAATAATAGTTCTAATGTAGTCCATGACTACGCCAGGTATTTTTCCTGTGACTGAAGGAGTTCAAGCTTTATAATTCTCATTTTTCTGAATGGGGAACAGTTCCAAAATGGTCCAGGATCCAATTTGTAGTAAGTATTAGAACAAAGAGAATAGAGAGAACAATGGATTTGGAGTCCCATTTTGGGGACTTGTATGACTTCCAAAAAGTTACTAACCCTGAGCTTCCTCAGGTATAAAATGGGGAGGGAAAGGGGGACAGGATGGTTTCAAAGGTGCCTTCCAATTCAAACATGACTACCATTTATAGGGTGTCCCAAGTAGTCTGCAAAGCATTTAACAATTATCTCATTTGATCCTTACAATGCTAGAATATAGGTGCTATTATCAATCCTGATGTAGAAACCGAAGCAGACAGAGGTGAGGTGACTCCCAGGGTCATATAGCTAGAAGTATCTCAGTTTAGATTGGAACTCAGTTCTTCCTACCTTAGGATTTGGTGTTCTGGGGGCTGCCATGACTAGGAGTCTTAAAAGGCATCATGGGATTATATAGAGTGTTGGACTAGGGATTGAGGAAGACCAAGGTTCAAATCCTGACTCTGATATTAATTAAATGAATCTCAATATTCGCTTTTATAAAATGAGAATAGTAAAATAAGTAATCCTTCCTTTGAGGGTTCTTGTGAGATTCAAATGAGATAATGTTTAGAAAAGACTGTAGTGGGGTGGCTAGGTGGCATAGTGGATAGAGCACCAGCCCTGGAGTCAGGAGCACCTGAGTTCAAATCCGACCTCAGACACTTAACCCCATTTCCTTGCCAAAAAAAAACCCTAAAAAAAGAGACTGTAGTAAATTGCTGTTATTATTATTATTGATTAAATAATAGTACAATACTAGATTATATTAATTATATAACATAATTATTAGAATAATTTGTCTTTACTGTTTTCTTCTGACTTCAGTTGCTTTACAGAATATGCTATTTCTTGAACCCAAGACAATCTATTGCTTGATGAACCAAATGCCACTCATATAACCTGTAAGATAAAAATCTGCATGGGGCTTTTTGTTAGTATAGGGAGTTCCCACTGTGGAAATGCTTTCTTCCTCTGAAGATCTTAAAATCAACTGTAACATATTATTTTAGAGATGCCTGTGGGCAGTGAGAGGTTAAGAGACTTGGCCATGGGGAGAGAGTCAATGAGTAACATTGACTTTTATCCCATGGATAAAGGCTTGACTCCAAGTGATAAAATTAGAAATCTCGAGCTGCAGGGGACCTCAGTTACCATTGAGTTCTTGCTTCCCCACTAACTGTACATCCAATCTGCCCTACTTCCTTTCAAGCATTTTGTTACATTGATTGAAAATGTAATGATTCACAACTTAGTTTTATTTTTTGTAGGAATTGAGACTGGTTTTCATCACCAACTGCTTGGCTTTTTAGGAGCCCCTCTATAAGTGGTTCTATAGATTTATTCTTGTACTGGTCCCTTTGGTCAATCTGAGGAAGCCCATGGATCCCTTTTCAGAAAATTCTCTTTTTTTTAAATGCATAAAATAAAAATTTCATTAAACAAGAAACCAATCCTAATGAAATAAATATGTATGTTTTTTTTTTTCCAATCAGGTTAATGGACCTCCTGAAATCTATCCACAAACTTCACCCCCTTTAAGAACCTCAGTTTTATGGAATGCTCACATTCATCCAAAGGACTTTGTGAGTTATATTGAGATTTATGGGGGTGCTGCTGGTGTGTGGAATGTCATCCCCTAAAGTCTGCCAAATAGTTTTAATGATGAAATTAAGACTTGGCACTTTTATCACACAAGCTCTCATCCTTATTGCCTCGAGTTCAGAAACACCTGGGAAAGTGGCAGGTGGAGCTCATCAGTCAATCTACGTGACTTTCTGGCTCCTATGCACATTTACCTTGTTAAAGTCAGCTTTTACCCTTAATCACACACGTCAGAATTAAGATTGAAGCAGGAGTCATTGCTACTTTTTTCCAAGTGACCTTGTGAGAAGCACAAAAGTCTTTAGAAAGCTAGAGTTCATTGCTTCAGGCATCATCCAGGATTATTAGACATGAATTACATGCCCCATTATTTAAGGGTATATTGCTGAACCAAAGTGAACCTGTTAGATGGAAGTCACATTTATAAAAGGAACCTGGATCCCCTAGTCAGTGGTTTGAATCATTTTTACCTTGGGAAAAAGGCTCAATTTAGGATTTAATATCAAAATTTCATCCAAGAGACAAAAGCCCATCCTTTTCAACACCACTATTCATTTGATGATGCTACAGAGCCATAGATCATGGACTCGTTACTATCTCCATGGAATCAAAATTACGGGTCACTCAAAGGACAATGAAAAGATTCATTGTGGGCGTAAATAGAACACAGGCTACAGATGATGAAAAGTATGTATGAAGCAGGACAAAAGGTATCTTCAGAGAGATCACAGTATTTCACCATTAGGAAGGACCTCTGGTCTAGTCATACACTGAGTTCTACTAATTCAACTGAAGAAGAACCCCCTTTCTATGCCAAACCTAACAATGGATCATTCTGCCTCTGCTTGAAGACCACCAGAACTCCCAACTCTGCAAAACAACCTAGAGCATGTATGAACAGCTAGAATTCTTAGAAAGTTATCCCAAAAGCAAGTCTTAATTTGACTTTGTATCATCCACCCATCATAACTATACCTAGGCAGCTAGGTTGCTCCGTGCATAGAATGCTGGACTCAGAGGCAGGTAAACCTGAGATCACATCTGGTTTCAGATAATTAATAGCTGTTTGACCTTGGACAGGGCATTTAATTTCTGTCTGCCTCAGTTTTCTTTTCTGCAATATGGGGGTAAAAATAACCTCCCTTCTATTGCTGTACTGTAAACATTTGTAAAGCATCTTGTAAACATTTGTAAAATACTTTGTAAACTGAAAATTGCTAATAAATGTTATCAATCATTAATAAGTTTATATACATATTGATATCTAAAAATGTATTACATATCTATATATTTATATTCCATTGTGTGGGAGTTCTTGGTGGTCTTCAATCAAATTGTTCCTAAAAGATATTCCAGTATTTTAGTTTATTGCCTTGACAAAGAAACCAATCAGGTTTGATATATCAGGGACATCGAAAGCCAAAAGTACAGACACATAGATGCAAAGCACAATGGGAGAAAGCACCAGAACCACATCAAGCACCAAAGAAACAGAAAGCAAAAGCTAATTTAAATTCCGAGTACTATGTCTTATGACCAATAATGAAAGAATGTTATTGTATCCCAGAGAAGACTGAAAGGCCACCCAATGAGATTGCACTGGACATTATGACAGTATTCGCATTTCCCAAATTTAATATCAGGATACATAGTCTTCCAAAAAGGGAGAAAATAAAAGGAAAGGAAAAAAATATGTTAAAATTTTCTCATTAAAATTACCTCGAATTCTTTTTGTTTATGCAGATACACATTCATGTGAAGCTCCCCAGGGAGGTCGGGACCTGGTTAACTGTTAACTTTGGATCTCCAGGAATTAATTCATTGCCTGGTAGGATGTCGATGCTTGAAGCCTGTTGCTTGGATAGTAATAAGCTGATTTCCTTTCTTCAAAAGAAAGCATATTTTCTTTTCTTGGAATCAGAAAAGATCATGGAAAATGCAGTTTGTCTAGACATAGATACAATTCCATCTTGATTAACATAGAAAAGAACTAATGAGGCTCTAGTCAGCTGCCATAGTATTTGTTTCCTTTTCTCCCCTACCTCCACCACTGATTAAAAAAAAAAACTGCCTTGTATGTATTTTAAATAGGCAAACATGGAAGTGCTACCTTCCCAAGGGGAATGCAGGATACCTGAGGGTTGGACTCTTATATATGTCTTGTGTCCCCTACTATAATATCTGATATTAATATTAGGTGCTTCTCAACATGTTTATTAATTGATACTTTTTCTTTTCCTGGTCTCTTGTCCTTTGAGGAAGATTTAAGGTCGTGGAAGTGGACTGAGACCCGTCTCAAGGCCACCTTCTTCAAGGTTTCATTGGGTGATGATGTTGAAGACAATGGCCCACCGCATTTGGCCATGTGTGTTCCTTGACCTAGAAGAGAAGACTGCTCCTCAAAGAAGGTGGCTAAGGTGCTATAAAGAGGAGCAACCATAGGCTCAGATGTGCCAAACATAATTTAATTAAAATACTTTTTTTCGAGAGAATCATCCCATATCTGATTTCGAGCCCCCTCTAGATCACACACTCCCCTTGTATGGATATTAAATGGCAACCTGTATCTCCCCGCTCTAATGGGACTTGCTCAGTACTCTACTGAAGGATTTACGTGCAATAAAAACCTACTCTTTTCTTTTCTAAGTGTACCACAAAAAACAAATAAAATCACCCCTTAACTATACTATGAAATACACAGTCAGCAAAAGCTATAAATGCCTTTGAGTAATAGGTGTGATTTTTGTGTTTTACACACACACACACACACACACACACACACACACACACACACACACAGACTCACAGACTCACAGAGGCTCATGTGCACACAAACACACATAATTATGGATATTAGAAACTGGCAGCCGCTCTCAATGTTTCATCCAACTTTGCCTTACATTTCCGTGCCCCAGCTTCCAAAATTTCCCATGGGAAGACTTTCATAATCCAATGATTTTTATTGTGTAGAAGACTGTCAGACTCCAGAGCTTCTGTATTCAATCCAATCTATCTTGGGCTACCTTAATCTGGGTTACGTGTAATTCCAACTCCCTATAACACTTTGGGCTTTTAATATTTGTGTTTGGGAATTCCCCACCCCATAACTGAGGTTTACCACACAACGCTGAATTGATTTTTGAAAAGGCAACTGAGAGGCAAAGTGGTTTAGCAGATTGTCCTGAGAGACAGGAAGACCAGGTTCGCGTCTTACCTCAAACACATGCTGTCTATATGATTGTGAAGCCTCAAGTATCTCCCTAAGGCTCAAGTGAGAGATAAGGTGCTGATTTGCATTTGTATACTAAATGTCTCTTATTTTAATAAGAGAACAGTTCTAGAAATTTTTATCATTTCTCCATCCCTCCCACCCCAGCCCCCCAACCCCAGGTCTCCACAAAGAGAAAAATCAAGAAAGCTAAACTAACAATGCTATTTTTCTTATAATTTCCCACAATCCTTCAACTGTGTATAATTTATACAATCTTCCAAATGAACAGGATCCAGAATTTATAAACTATTCCATGTAGAGTATTCCTAGCTACATATCTAGCATAAAACAACTGGGGCTCTGTCCTAGGTCGCCAAGCTTGGTGTTCTTTGATGCTTCACAGTCTTCTTCTGACATTGTACTGCTAAATGTGACTACCCTCCACTCCCCTTGCTCAACTCCTATTTTCTGTCCTTGGAAAGTCCTATTGCCATCAAGCCTTTCTCCAAGATTCATTCAATCATTGCAAAGCCCTCATGACTAAAACTGACTGATCGTGTTATATAGGTATAGGAAGAGCCATGTACTGTGACATGACTCTACTGCAGAATTTTTAAGGGTTTAAGTGCAATAAAAACCCTTGCCCATAGTCAACAGTAGAATGAAATGGGAATATGCTACTGTCTACTTAGCAAAGGCCTCAGCCTCAATTTTTTCCATGTAATTCCCCAATAGTCAATCAGTAAACATTTATATTATCTACTTTGTTCTAGGAACTGTTTTAAGCTAAGCTACCATCCATTGAATTTGCCCCACTTGCCAGAATTCTAAATAATAGCCTTGAACCATACTTATCCCAATTTTTTCCCCATACCTAAGTCACACAGAGTATATTTTTATAATGTTTCTTCTCAAATCCTAATGACTAAATCTGTTTATCTCCCTATGATAGATTTTGTATTATCATATTCAGAGATAGCATATCCATAGAGGAAGCAACAGGGTGCTCATAGGGTAATTGATAGGCTCAATGTTTTCTATTTTGCCAAAGATGCATCAGTGTCTCAACTTAGTCTGGGTAATGGGGATTGATCAGTGACTGATCAGCGACATTTTATTCACACAAAATTGTTGGACCAAAAAAGATTTCAGCAGTCATTTACTTCGTTTTTTTCTATTGCCCCCTCTAACTCCCTATCAGGAGGATAAAATGGCAACCAAACCAACTCAGATAGACCAAGGCCAACCATATTAACTTCAAAAAAAATATAGGAAATATAATTTTTTTTTTGGAAAAACATGCAATCACTCCTCTTAGAAGTACCCTGTTAAATTTCCCCAGTGACATGGATTAAATAAATGCCAGTGCTATTTCCCTAATGTAGACTTGGTCTCAGGTCCATTTCTTCCTGTACTGCACTTGAAAATCCTGCACTCATAGATGATCTTATGATGTATTTCAGAGGATACATGTCATCCCTGATACTCACCCTCCCTAGAATATAGCTCCCTGAGGGCAGGCAGGAATTGTTTGGCTTTCACCTTTGCATCCCCAGGAAGACAGTGGCATATGCCAAATATTGTTCATTTATGTTCAAATATTCTTGATCCATTTGAGGTTTTCCTGGCAAGGATACTGGAGTGGTTTGATATTTCCTTCTCTAGCTCATTTCACAGATAAGGAAACTGAAGCTAACATGGTGAAGTGACTTGCCCAGGGTCATACAGTTAAAGTGTTTCTTGTTGGATTTGAACTTAGAAAGGTGAGTCTTTCTGCCTCCAAGCCCAGAGCCCCAAAGATTGTGTCACTTTGCTGCCTTATGTGTATAGTTGAAGCTTAATAAATGATTTATTTTACCTTGGGAAAAGGAGCTGTTTAACAATTTTAATTGAAATAGATACTTATTGAATCAAATAATAAAAACTACTGGGAATATTAAAAAGTAGTCTGTTAGGGGTGGCTAGGTGGTGCAGTGGATAGAGCACCAGCCCTGGAGTCAGGAGGACCTGAGTTCAAATGCAACCTCAGACACTTAATAGTTACCTAGCTGTGTGGCCTTGGGCAAGCCACTTAACTCCATTGCCTTGCCAAAAAAAAAGATAAAAAAAAGTAGTCTGTTAGAAATTAGGTTTATAAGGGCAGCTGGGTGGTACAGAGGATAGAACAACAGCTCTGGAGTTAGGAGGGCCTGAGTTCAAATGTGACCTCAGACACTCAAAAATTTCCTAGCTATATGATCTTGGGTAACTCATTTAGCCCCATTGCCTTGCAAAAAAATAAAATAAAAAAAAAAGAAATTAGGTTTATACCAACACCTCATGTCATAAAACAAGATAAATTCCAAATGGATACATAATTTAGATGTAAAAGGTTATATATTAAAGACACATGAGGAACACGGAAGGAATTACCTTTCAAAAATACTGATAAGGATAAATTCATGCCCAAACAAGAGAAAGAAAAGAACATGGAAGATAATGTAGATAATTTTGATTATATTCACTTAAATAGTGATTCCCCCCCACCTTTAAAAGAATCAATTAAGCTTAGATTCCAACTGGGAAAATAGTAAATGCATATTTGTGTGATAAAGATACATGGATGTACAGATATATGCATATGGGGAGGGAGATATTTATCAGAGAAACACATGTGTTTCTATGTGGTGGGCACGCATGTACATATACACATATAAGAATTAGATTCAGATTTATAATAATAAGAGCCATTCCCCAATTGACAAATGGTCATAGGATAAGAATAGGCAATTTTGAGGGAAGGAATGCAAAGCATCAATATCACCATGGTGAACAAAAGAAAGATCCTAATCACTCATATTAGAGAAATCCAGTTTAAAACAATTCTGGGTTCCCTCCCAAATTTAGATCTACACTTAGGATCTTAATCCAAGGGTATGTTGAAGGAAGCTGAAACCAGGTTACACCATAAGCACTGACATGTTGTGGTGGAAACTCCAACTCTAACATATCTAAGAAGGAATAAGCCAGTTTCCATCTGAAGATCACTAATAAGGCAGCAGCATACTACCTTGATCCCTCATTTCTTTAATAAATGATTTTTTTTCTTGTAAAAAGAGAGGGTGGACTTGCATGCTTCCTACGGTCTCTTCAAGCTCGGGGAGTTCTCTAATGTCTTCTATGCATATACCTCCAGTGTTCTTGTAGCCACATGCTTATTTAAGGGCCTGTTACCTCAGCAGCTGTTCTTTCAGGTGAATAAAATAACAGTAATCAACCTTGACCAAGAGTCTCTCATACCAGGATGCTGAAACATCTTATATCATTCATTAATTACACCTCACATCTCCCACTCCTGCAAGGTGAGACCTTCAAGTCGGTTATTTTCTGCTATCATCCATATGGTGCCTAAAATTAATACAGGGACAAGGCAATTCAGCAATCAATGCGGAGAATTCCCTTTCCATACATTCAGTGATGAACATAGGCAGTCCATCCCAAGGAATAAAACAAAGGGGTAATGGATGGTGAAGACTGAATATTTTTGATGTATTTGGCAGATGTGATTTTTTTTAAATTTGGTATATTTTAAACACTTTGCAAACAAAACTTCTCACCAAAGCTTTGGTAGAAACGTAGCAAATGAAGAATCCAAATATAAGGACACCTTGATGGGTTTGTTTGATCTTTTTTCATTAACCATCTATTCACTGCCCTCTCTGAGTCCCTTTTTTAAAGAGTTGCAGAAACACAAGGTGTCAGATCCTCTGGTCTAATCTACACCTGATAAAATGAGTGACCACATAGACTTTGGGACTTTCAGTGAGAGGGGACCCATAGTCTCTGGAAATGGCCCAATCCACTAGGGAACAGATCTCACTTTTCTGGAATTTTTATGGAATCAATAAAAATAGTTTTGCTGAAGCAGAGGATTGCAAAGCATTTTATATGTCTCATCTCATTTTAGTCTTATAACAACTCTATGCTCTATTATTTAATAATGATTAGAAATAAATGGATTTACACATATATCTAAAATATACAACTATATGTAGTTTTAAGCTTTGCAAAGCACTTTATAAATATCATTTTCCTTTTCTTCTTTCATCTTTGCAAAAACCTAAGAAATAGATAATATCATTGTCTCTCTCATATGAAGAAACTGAGTCAGACAGAGGTTAAGTGACTTTCTACAGGTATTGTCTAAGGTTAGATTTGAATTCAGGTCTTTCTGACTCTAGTTCTAGTGCTCTATTAACTACACTCTCTAGATGCTTCTACTAATAAAGACAATGTCCTCATTTCACCAATTAAGAAACTGAGGTTCCATGAGGCTAGGATCATTGTATTTAGACTTAGAGAACTGGAGTTCCTACAATGTTCCATTAAGCTCCTACTGTGTAGCATAGCTACACTGACCTAAGTGTTGTGGATCCAATGAAATGCTGAAAGACAGTCCCTGCTCTCAAGGAGCTCAAGCCTAAGAAACAACAGTGTACAAATAAGATATACCCAGCATAAACTGAAGAATGGAGCAGTCTTATAGGGCATTAATATTTAGGAAGACTAGAAAAGGTTTCTTGGAGAAGGGAAAAATTTAATTAAGAATTGAAACCAACAAACAAACAAAAAAAGAATTGAAACAAGCAGTGAAACCAGAAGGCAAAGATGAGGAGGAAGAATATTCCCAGGCATGGAGGGAGAGCCGGACAGTGGCTTCCTTCCCTTCCCTTAGTCCCACATCTAGTAAAGGTCCGAGTGAAGTCTGAATACAGACTTTTCCTGATTTTCCATCCAACATTTTATTCACTATTTCACATTGCCTCTTCTGTCAAATCTAAATCTATGTCTCTGCAACTTCTGCCCACTGAGTCTATTAAATTTCATATTATGCCTAGCTCAGAGCAAATATTATTATTTACAAAGTGCCCTATGAGGAGTTATACTTGATTCTCCCCTCAGTTCTCAATCCCAATCAGTTACTCAGATATAACAAATCTCTGGGTCTGGCATATATACATTCTCTTCTCCCCATTCACATAGCTAGCAGTGTCCATCCCCTTTCACCGAGACTACGGTGGTTTATTCCCAAACTGGTCTCCTGTCTCTAGGGTCTTTCCCCTTCAATCCAAAATCTGCACAGTTGTCAAAGCAATAGCGCTCAAATACAAATGACTACCTAACTCCTCAAAAATCTTCTATTTTGTCCTCATTATCCAGAGGATAAAATACAAAATCTGTGGGCTGGCATTTAAAGCCTCTCTATCACCACTCCCACCTACCTTCCCATTCTTAATTTGATATCACTCCTTTTCATGCAGTATCCATTCCAATTATCCTGACTTCCTAGCTACTCTTCATAATGAAATCTCATATCCTGTCTCCCTATCTTAGTACTGGCTGTTCTCCAAGCCTAAGATGCTTTTCTTTCTCACTCCCAACTCTTAGAAAGTACAATCCAAGCCCTATCTTTTCCATCAGACCTTTCCTGAAGTCATCCCTCACATATCATACACACCCACTCACTTCCCCCCTCACACACACATACATCATTGCTTTATATTGTTCCATATATATTGTATTTGCTTTTTACTAATTAATATACTTGCTGCATCCCTGCCCTACTTCACCCTCCATATATATATATATATATATATATATATATATATATATATATATATATATATACACACACAAATCATGGATTCTAAGAATCAGTAAGCTCTTCTTAACTACCTACTATGTTTTGGAGGACATAAAGAAAGGCAAAAGACTGTCCTTCCTCTTAAAGAGTTCCCAATCTAAGTAGACTATAAATTTTGGGTGGATTTAAGTTTTTATTGTTATTATTTTTGGATCCCTAATCCCTACCATAGTATTGGTCCTGCAATAGGTGTTTAATAAAAAATATTCATAATTGAACCAAAGAGGGACTTGTGAAACAATTATTGAAATTCTTTGGTCATCGACCACACAGGTGCCAAAGGTTTCAACTGGGCTTTGCATATGAATACAGCTTTGATAGCCAAGAGCAAATCGATCCATCAATCATAAATCCATATTTACTGAGTGTTTTCTAACTGGAAAACATTGAGAATACCAGAACAAAATTCCACAGTCCTGTTTTCAGAGAGTTAACATCCAATTGGGGAAAACAGCATGTGCACATATATGTAGATTCAACACATATGCAATGTAAATATGAATTATTTCAGAGGGGAAAGGGAGAAGGAGAAGTCCTATAGCTGGATTCCATTGGTTCCAGTTTTAGAACAACATAACATTATACTGGGAGAGGCAAACTCACCATAAGGCAGATTCAATTCCCAAATGAGCCAATGTGCTACCCGAGGAGGGACAAAACAGAATAAATTGTCTTGCTACCTTTAGGCAGGGAGCTGTAGCAGTTTAGGATTTATATCCAGAAGGGGTGAGAAGCAGAATAGTACTATAGAAAAAAGTGTAAGTATTGGAGTCAAAAGATTTGGGTTCAAATCCTAGTTCTTCCACTATGGGAAAATTGCTTTTGGATCTCAATATCCTCATCTACAGAATGAGAATGGGACTGGAGAAGGTCTATCATCTTTTCTAGCTCTCCCTCTAGGATCCTATCATTTTATATATGAGGAAACAAGTCTAAAGGAGTACAAATCACAGACTCCTGTATATAGAGGGTTGGGAAAGAGTACAGAAGCTATTCTCCTTGACTTACAGATGAGGAAACTGAGGGTCTGAGAGATTAAAGAATTAGGTCAGATCACCCAAATCAGAGGCAGGGTTTGAAAGGAGGTCTTCATGATTCCAAGTCTGTTACTCAAACCACCACAGCATGCTTCCTCTCTGGTGATTTGAATCCTAGGTTTTCTGATTCCAAATACACTGATTTTCATTTTCAATTCAGTTGCCTCTTATATAAAAATCATATAGTGAAAGCTATAAGGCAATAAACCAATGACTATTAAGGCAACTAAAATTTGGCAGTCTCCTAGGTGGTGGAGTGGATAGAAAGCTGAGTGTGGAGTCAGGTAGACTCCTTTTTTCCCTTGCTTTCAAGTCTGGTCTCAGACATGTATGAACTGTGTGTCCCTGGACAAGTCACTTTACCCTGTTTGCCTCAGTTTCCTGACCTGTCAGATGAGCTGGAGAAGGACATGGTAAACCACTCCAGTATCTTGGCCAGGAAATCTCCAAATGGGATAGGAAATGACCAGACAACAATATGCACCCCAGATTTCCAACTCTGGTTAGAAATGCTCCTTGGTACTGTGTCTTCCTCCCTTTTTATTTTTCAGTGTTATTTGCAAACCATTCACTTTTGAAACAACTCACTGCATGCCTTCCAAGGTTAAAGCTGGTAGATTATAGGATTTTTTTTCTTTTAGTCCCATTTTCCCCTCTCCCATTTTGTAAATATTACAACATATCGACAAATGAGGAAGTAAGTCAAGTTGTCAGCGGGTCCCTGGGCATTCTGGGAAGCGATCTGTTTAGGATGACTGCACAAAATCTATTTGCTCAGCAAACCTAATTTTAGCTGCGGACCAATAAATATGGATATAACAATGATACCACTGAATACTAACAAGTCTGAGCATTGGGGCTCAAATCAGGATTTACAGGGAGACCGGGCAAGATGCAAAATGCTTGGGCTCATCAGGAGAAATCTGGTTGGAATTCTTTCATAAAGGAAAGAAAAGAAATCGTAAGTTGGGAGCCCAGCCAAAAATAACCTTATTTACTAAATATTAAGCCCTCACAGGCAAAATTCTGTCTTTCTTCTCCTCTAATGGGAAGCATGATTAAGTCTCTCCTGCTTATTCCCTGTTCGGCAGTCATCTCTTCTGGGGGAATTTCAAGCGTTCTAACTGTTATGGGATAATTCAGAAGCTCTAATTTCAAAGATCTATTTGTAACCTCTTCATTTTAACCTTTAATTAATATTAACCCCCTCACTAAACTGACATGGCATAGAAAAATGCTCAAATAAATGCCTACCTCTTTTTTTCCAAGTTTCTCCTCCCACCTCCATCTTTGTAGTTATTAAGTAAGACAAGTTACCATTCCTTCAGTGATGCTCACTTTGGGATGCTAAATAAGCATGTAATTCCACATAGTGTTCTGAAGGGAAGAGAGGGATGAATCTGGAGGCAAGTGAAATCTTTGGTTCGAATTTAGATTCAACACGAATGTGGTGGCCACAGACAAGTCACCGGATTTCTCTGAACTTCACATGTAAATTGAGGTTATTACTACTTGCCTCAGAAGGTGGGAAAAAAGTCCTTTTAAACACTAAAATACTATATAAATCTATTATTATTTTTAATATTAATAACATGTGTATAATGGCCCTCTAAGGTATTTAAGTCAGTTTACTAATGATAGTCTCATTTAATCCTCCTTAAAAAGGCTGAGAGGGAAAAGCTATTATTATACCATTTTAGGGATGAGGAAACAGGCAGAGTAATTAAATGTCTTGTCCAGGTTCACATAGGAAGCAAGTGTCTGAGGTCACATTTGAGTTCAAGTTTTCCTCACTCCAGGTCCAAGGGTCTATCCATTGTGCCTTTCTCTCTCTCTCTCCCCTTTTCCCCATCACTCTCTATGTAGTCATCCATGTGAATCTAAAGTCTATCTAAAAATCAATCTGTGAATCTATCTTTCTTTCTTTCTATCATCTCTCTATCTATCATTCCACTGGCCTGTTTATCCATCTATGTATCTATCCATCAATTTGCCTTTCTATCTATTTACATGTATGCCCTTCTATCTTGCTATCCAGCTATCTTTCTAGCTATCTATCTTTCTACCTGTAGGTAATTTTATAAAGAGAAGTGTAGCATAGTAGATTTTCTCAGAAAGACCTTTAGTTTAAGTGCCACCTGTGAAACATGGCAGCTGTCCGACCCTAGGCAGATCATTTAAATTCTCCATCCCTGGACTAGGCAGATCATTTAAATTCTCCATTCCTGGACAACCTTCAAAATTTGTCAATTCACATTCACCAATCTCACCATGTGGAGAGAGTTTTCATACCAGGAACTGACTCCCCACATGGATAAAAATCACATTTCCTCCTTATAACAATTTCATAAATGCCTTATATAAGTAATAGAGTATAAGAGATAAAACTTTTGGTATATCATCAGTTCTCTTTATTAAGATTTATGTAAAGCTTATTATAGACAGCTTACATCTAAAAAAAGAACCTCAAGATAATAAAATCCAATAATAATTTGTCCAAAGATGAAGGCACTATCATAATTGTTGCTATTATAACTATTATTATAATAGTACCTTAAATATTGTATTATATCACACTGCCTTACATATATACGTTAAACACTGGAAAACATTTGACATCTATTCTGCCATTTGAATCTCAAAACAATCTCATGAGACAATTATTAAATTTATAATTGCTTATATTGGATGTGTAGCCATTTCTCAGGTTAAATGACTTGCTCTTGTTAATCAAAGTACCAGGAGCAGGATCTGTCCAATACCCTATTCAGCCATTTTACTGAAGAAAAACTAAAGTTCAGAAAGAAGCGTGATTTGCCCCCAAAATCATGTAGGTAATAAGAAACAGAGAAGGAATTGTGAACTCAGGGTCTCTGAATTCTTGTTTGATCCTTTTTTCCTATGGCAAAGTACTAATGAAACTCATATTCTCATTTATATTGTATCTGGTAATAGTCCATTTAAAATGTGCAAGGAACAAATGAGAAGTTATCTTGTGATAATGGTCATTTGTTCGAAGTGAATACATTTCAAGAGCTCTTTCTCAGTCTCAGGGTCTTATGAAATACATGTCTTATATATTACAAGTTTTTATTTGGATCTATTTGAATTCAGGTCCTCCTAATTCCAGGTCAGTGCTCTGCCCCTTCTCCTAGCTTTTAAATATTGTTGTAGAATCCGAGAGTCCCAACCTTAGACTTTTCTATTCCAATAAAATAAATCTGCTTGGCATCATTTCATACAAGCAGTCATCTTTGAGCATCTTGAAGACCTTTCAGGTAGCTTGGTAGAATCAAAAGAGTACTTAATTTGTATTTACAGGGCTTGAATTCAAATCTAGATTCTCTCACTGGCTATATAGGTGGTCCTCGGGAAAGCACCACCTCTCTGGTCTTCAGTTTCTACATCTGTGAAAAAGGATTTAATCCAGATAACCAGGCAACTCATTTCATTGTTTTGGTGTGTTCTTTTGGTTAGAAAGATTTATTTTTACAATTAAGCCTAAATCTCTCTTTGGAATAGTTGCCCATTATTATTGTTCTGTCCTTAAAAACACCATTTATATAGAATTCTTCAAAATATTATCTCATTTTTATCCCCCCAAACGACCCTGTGAGAGCTAGGTCCTATTATTAGGACAGTGCTTATTATGGACCAGTCACTACATGAAACACGTTAGAATTCTCATTTTGAGCCTCATAAAATCCCATTTTACTGTTGAAGAAATGAAGGCTAACAGAAATTAAATGATTTGCCCAAGAACACACTGATATTAAGTATCCAAGGTTGAGTTTGAACTACCTCAAGTATATTGATGAAAGAAGAAAAAAGTTAACTTTCTGATGCTTTTCTTTACATTCTGCTAAAAGAGATGGGAAGAAACGATATTCTCCTCCTCGTCATAACTGTGAATAATAATTCTTATTTTTAGCCAGTACCATAAGGGATTATACTTTAGGACTTAAACAATATTGTGATTTAGAAACAAAAGTACTACAGCTGAATGAGAAAATTTTAAAAAATGAGCACTGCTTTGGAGGTGAAAGGTCTACATTTCAATTCCAGATTTATAATTTCATATCTCAGGGACCTCAGACAAGTTAATTCCCCAAACCACCTGCCTTTGTTCCTGCATTGTTTAAAATGAAGTGATCATACTAAATTTCTGATCTCTACATTAGCTCTAAGCCACTCATCTTGGGAATAGGGAAAGGATAGATTTGACATTCAAAATGGGTCACTTCAGTTTCATTTCTTGTCCTTGATCCTCCGACTTGATCAGCTACTTAGAAACTGCAACTTGGTGTGGTAATTCTGCACTAATCTGAAGTCAAACAAATTTCAATTTTGAGAAATTAAAAAAAATTGGATCACCTACTATGCGTAAAATGCTATGCAGATACTGAGGTATAGAAATACAAAATGAAAAACTATTCTGCCTCCAAGGGACTTCCATTTTTTTATAGGAGGTATAAGTCCATCAAGCAGCAAGACTATATCCAATGTCAACCACAGAAAGGAGAGAATAGCCACCATAATTCAATGGGGGGGACTAAAGGAATAGGAAAATCTCATGGGGGGGTAGTAGTTGAGTTGAGATATAAAGGAAGATTAGAATTCAAAGCTGGGGAACTGGGGCTCGGATGAAGGAATGAATTTCAGACATGTGGGTGATACTAAGTAAGGGCTGTTTGTCAAAATATTTATCATCAACAACGCCACACTGGGTGGGGAAAGCAATAAAATGGGCCCTCATCAATTAGGGAATAAATGAAAAAAATATTATTTATAAATGTCATGGAACATTAAAGATACATATGAGAAATTCAATGAAATTGAGGTTTTGGTAAAAGTGACACATATAGCTTTGGTGGTTTGCAGAACACTTTAAAAAATCCTCATATTAGTAAAGTGAGTAGAACCAGGAGAACATTGTACATTGTAACAGCACTATTGTACCAATGATCAACTGTGAAAGACTTAGCTATTTTGATCAAGTCAATGATTCAAGACAATTCCAAATGATCTACAATGAAAAATACTATCTCCAAATAGAGAACTGATGAACTCTGAATCCAGAGTGAAGCAGACTTTTTTTACTTTCATATTTTTTGCTTTTTTCCCCCCACACACTAAAATGGAATTTTTATTTTGCATGACTTCACATATATAATTAATATCATATTGGTTGCCTTTTCAATAAGTGGGAAGGGGACAATATAACACCAAATTTAAAAAAAATACATGTAAATAATTTTTAAAATATAATTGTGAAATATTTAATGAAGTAAGTAAATATTCAATTTTAAAATATCTTATTTTATTCCCACAACAACACTGAAGAATAGATGCTAATATTATCCCATTTTATAGGTGATGAAAATGAGGCTGCAAGAGGGGTTGAATGACTCCTTTAGAGTCCCACAGCTAGGACGTAACTGAGTCAGGATTGGAACCTTCAGATTTAGTGACTGTAAGTACAGTCTTCTACTTCTAAACTTGCATGAAATATGATGAATGAAATAAGATGACTCAGTAGAATGAAATACACATTGACTACAATAATATAAATGAAAAGAATACATTAAATTATGTTTGTCCTTTATTCTGGAAGAAGACCATGACAAGCACATGAATTGGATTTTAGTGAGCGGGTGCTGTGCTAAGTTACCAGCCTCATTTCCTCCTCCAGGGCCATTTTGGTGCAGGGACCAGATATGAATTAGGATGACTGAAGATGGTCCTGTATGTTAGGCAATAAGGGTTAAGTGAATTGCCCAAGGTTACAAAGCTAAGAAATATCCAAGGTCAGATTTGAACTCTCACCCTTCTGACTCCAAGGTCAGTGCTCTATACCACTCAGAAGTGCCCTGGTCATTATTGGTTATGGGAAGACCAAGCAGAAAAATACTGTCTTTGTAAGCTGTTTGGAGACCCCTGTCATTGAAGGCAATGGCAGGTAACCTTCCCACTCTGATCCTGGTCTAAGATTGATCTGTGATCATGTAAAATGACAAATCTCCAGGGAACCAATGCCAATGCACGCCTTCAAAGTGGGTATCTTTTAGACATAACTAACATCCACTGAGTTTTGTCTTCTTATTGTTCTATCCTACAAAGATGTGCTGGAGTGAGTTACAAAGATCATGGGGAGATGGCTGTGCTATAAAAAATAAAAACCCCTGAAAAATCAACATCTAACTATATGCCAAAATGAATAAGGAATACTGTTTGGGAACAGTGAGTTGACTTCTTTTGCTAGAATGAATAGTGAATAAAAGAAAGTAATGTGAAATAACGATCATTGGAATAGTCACAAAGAAAAAAATTAGAAAGCTCCTCAGTTTCATGTATGTGTGTGTAAATGCATACATATATATATATATATATATATATATATATATATATATATATATATATATATATATATATTAGGAAAATAAACTAGGTTTATGTTAATTGGTATGGCATGTCTTCCAATGCTACCAATACATAATCTAAGCTTCCTTATGTTTAAAGGTCTTCTGTCCATACCTTATTAAAAGTTCATTATACTCCATCCCACCAAACTGCTTAGGGGCTTCTAGTTTTGGAATCCTTCAAGCCTTATGTCTGCCCCAACTTTCCCCACAATGATTTGTATTACTACTTGGATCTTCCTCTTCACTGAAATTCTACACTATTCATAGCCTATGGCAATTAATTTAGTATCTTGCCTTCGCAACTACATTATACCTGTATTATACATGCTATACCTGTTTTCCCCCATAACATTCTTGCTCCCTGAAAAATATATCTTCAACTTCTCTTGTATCTCCCACGGTGTCTAGAATAAAGGGGAGTCCATGGTAGGTGGTAAGGAAATGATTGGCTGACTCATTATTCTTTGTTTCCAGGCCCCCACACATAACTTTACTTTTAAATTAATTAAAATTCCTTTCATTACTCAATACTACTCATCCTTCCCCCCCCCAATTTCATTCTTCTTGTTAAATATAGCTTGATTATCTGTAGATGAAAGCTTGCCAAGTTCATGCCCCTTCATTTTACAGATGAGAGAACCAAGGTTTTGAAGTTAAATGACTTGCTTCTTCCACAAAACAATAACTGGAAGAACTTGGATTCAAATCCAGGTCCTCTGATTCTAAAAACCTCTCTGCCCCCTTTGGCTTTGATCCATAAGAGATTTTTCATTTTATCATACTATACCCTCACTAGTTTTCAAATAATTATAAAGTATATTGAATGGAATAAATTAGGGGAGCACAGAATATAACTTATATAATATATATATATATATCTTTCCCTATGTGTTTGTAAGTGTGGGAGTGTTGACAAGTTAAATATGACTTCTTACTCTATTTCTCCCTTGAACTCTATTAGGTTTTGAGATGCCATAAGGATTATGATCATTGGGCAGCCTGATAGATGAACAGATTTAAGCTAAATGAAAAGGCAAAGATAATTAATAATTTCCTCATTTTTCACCTTGTGAGAATTACAAAGCATAAATTAAAATACTTCCCATATGAAATTAGAAGGCAAAGTTTATGTGCTGAAGGTTTGGTTCACCTATGATTCTACAAGACTCAATCAAGGACTAATGGGCAATATAGGACAACATGGGTGTGTGTGTGTGTGTGTGTGTGTGTGTGTGTGTGTGTGTGTCTGTGTTGTCCTTTAGGAATGCCTTTTAGAATGTTGCATTCCAAATTTTCCAAAATACAGATGGAACAACTCTTTTATTGGACATTTTGGTATCACTCTCCCTTTTATTTTATACAATCATGTTCACCCCTGGCCAGTATTTGATGACCCTCTAAAAACATCCTAGGTTTAAATGATAATATAAAAGGGTAGATAGTCTTTCATCTGAGATACTGAAAAGACTAACTTCACACACACAGATATATATATATATATATATATAAATATTTAACTCTGGTCAAGTCACTCACCTTCTCATGGTCTCCAGATATCTCTCTAAATCTAGCAAAGGGGTCATATCTACAAAAGTGAAGGGAGTTTTCATATGTGGAATTCTCTACACAAATGAAACCACAGGTGTAGATGAAATAAGCCAATAAAACAGGGTTTTTTGGTGTATAATCACCACTTATTTTCAAGGATTTTAGTGACCTAGATCATTTCTACCATAAATTCTAACCACAGCTCCATCCATGCTATCTTTATCCAAATGCAACTCACATCTACAACTCACATCTAAAAATGATACTAAATAAGGGGATAGTATGTATTATGCATAATATATGCTTGTGTGTGTGTGTGTATATATATATACACACACACACACACACACACACACAGGGATACATGTATAAATCATGACTAAAGACCCTAAAATAAATCATTTACAATTGAGGCCATTAATCAGTTCATGTATTACAGAGGAAACGTATTTCAACAAGTAAATTTTATCATTTTTGTTTATCCATTTGATAAAAGTTGCTTTTTGCAATATTAACACTTAGTCTGTTAACAATTAGCATTTAACTTACTTTAATACAATTATGTTAACATTGCTCCTAACTTTTCAAGGTAAAATAATCATTAGAACCTAAATTAACACCTAAAATCTTTACTCTGCTTTAAGGGAAGTTTGAGAAAAGGGAAAGTTGTAATCATTGATAAAGGATGGGGAAGAATTTGAAAATATTCATAAAACCTCACAAAGCCTGGGTCCTCACACTGAATTAACAGACTTTGAGTCAGAGATCTTGGGATCACAGTGTACTTCAGACACTGTGTAACCACAGGCAGTCCTAAACTCTGGTTTCCTTATTTTCAAATTGAGGAGATTGGATCATATCAAATCTATGGTCTCTTTGAATTCCAAATTGAAGATATTATTATCTTAATATTAACAATAATATAAATATAGTATTTAGGACTAGAAGGCATATTAGAATTATAGGTTGAAAGTGAATTCCAAAGTCACCCAACATACACAAATGTCTCTGTCATCATTTTAAGGTGAGTATTCTTCCAAATGTTCCTCTAACTTCCAGCCATTACTCTTAGTTCTTTTTGTTTATTTTTTTTAGAAAAAATAGACAAATCTGCAATAGATGGTCTCTGTGGTCCATTCTAATTCCAAATCTTTCTCTGTTTGAGTCTATGACTTAATATATTTTTTGAGAATTGTTTTCTTTTGAGGCAGATGAATCAAAGAGTCATAGATTTAAAGTTGGAAGATAATGGAGTCCAACTTTATCATTTTAAATATGAATAAGATGAGGTCCAGAAAGAGAAATTTATTTGAGACTAGAATACTAGTTTGATTGAAATTCCTATTTTCAGTCATTTCCATTGTGTCTGACACTTTGTGACTCTATATATTGGATTGTCTTGGCAAAGATGATGAATGGTCTGCCATTTTCTCTTCCTGATCATTTGACAGATGGGGAAACTGAGGCTTTTTCTCTTTTAGGTTAACCATTTTTGGCTTAAGTAACTTCCCCAGAGTCACACAGCCAGTGTCTAAGGTCAGAAATGAATTCAGGAACAAGAGTCAAGAAGGCTCTATCCACTGCCACACCTAGCTCCCCTTTCAACTTTTGTGACTTGAATCTAAAAGAGAATTGTTAAGAGTTTTTTCTCTTCAAGTTTTTTTCTTTACCTCTTTGATCCCATTCTCTCCTTGAGGACCAAAGAAAACAAATATAATCTCTCTTTCATGAGATGAGCCCTTCAGTTACTTTAAAAAATCTAACCTATCTTCTCTTCTTCTGCTTAAGCATTCAAATTCCTTCAATTCCTCCTTATTTAAGGCTCTCTATCATCCCCTCTACATTTACTGGCCCTCCCTATCCTTCAAGGCCTCCAGAAGTATTTCCTAAACACACCAATCTATAGAGCAATGCTTCCTTCTAACTCATTTAGCATTTAGTTTCTGTATCACTCTTATTTTGTGAATTTTGTTTTCTTGCTTTATTCTATGTAGGCCCCTTTGACTGTCTCCTAGACTGTGCGTGAGGGTAGGGACTATATGTGATATAGTTATACATTTCCAACGACTGGCCTAGTATCTTGAATGGTTAAGGCAGTTCACAGTTTATCTAGTTCAACCCTCTGACTTCACAGATGAGTAAAGTGAGGATGTGGGAGATGAAGAAGTGCCTTGTTCATGGTCCTGTAGACAGTACTCTTAGAGCGAGCATTTGAATCCAGATCATCTGACTCCAGGGCTAGTGCACTTTCTTCTGTATCACACTGTCTCCCTCTAATAGGCATTTAATGTATGTTCATTGGAAGCAATGATAATGTCCAACATGTATCTGTAGGATGTCTAACTGATGTGCAAAGGTGGGGATCGATTGAGCCCATCCAACACTCAATCACCCTGTCCCACTGAATAAGATGTAATATCCTGGTACCTTAACCAGGTCAGAATACCTCTATTGAATCCATCCATCAATCAGAGGATTTAGAGTAGGTGTTTCAAGTCCGTGAAAGCCAATGGATAAAATGGATTCAGTTAGAATGGAAGTATATTTACGTTGGATGAGGAGACAGTCATGCCCTATGGGACTTACATAAAATTAGAAAGCTAGTGTCTGATCAATCATGTAATTACTCAAAAAAAGCTCAGTGCTAGAAGCTGATAGCCAACCCCTTGAGGAGGAATTACAATCGGGAATGAGGGCACTTCAGCCTCTTCTCTCCACCTTTTGACAGGAGAACACTATGAACTTTGAAGCTTTTGGAATTTCTTTCAGACTCCCAGTGCTAGTAACACACCTTAAATAGCAAATGATGTGTCTTCTTTAGGAAATGAGGATAAACTATTCACACTGCTTCAGGACTCACAGGGTCACAGAAGAAACAGGCTACCATCCCGAAAAGAAGTTTCATAGTACTCCACAAGGGAGAGAAAAAGACAATACAATCAAGCGTGTGCTACCATTCTGTTTGATGTATTCTCTAAGCTTAAGTTTACTTTCCTCTGGACTCTGTTCTAACTAGAGAACAATACCTCAGATTTGGGGGGGGGAGGTTGGAATTTTGGGGGGGACAGGGGTGGAGATATTCTACAGCAGTTCTTACTAAAAATAGACTTAGTAAAACAAAGTTTGTCCTTTATCACCTTAGTAAGCACCACTTTCTAAAAGTTTAAATGGTTCACTCTTTGATATTAATTAATAATCAAAAAAAAAAGAAATCATATTAATGGGAGCTCACATTACCTACACACCCCTCCCTAATCCTTCAGAGTCAGCTCTAGGAGTGGAGCCAATCTTCCTATACAAATGGAGTCTAGGAGAACAGAACCAGAGCCTAAATTGTAATAGTAAATTATTTTACTACTAAATACTCAAATGCTAAATTCAGAAAATCACAATTAAGATGGGAACAACTTGACCTGGCACAGTAAATGTCCAGAACACTGGAGCTGGAGGCAGAAAGATCTAAATTCAGCCTCAGATAATTTACTAGACTTGTGTCACTGGGCAGGCCATTTAACCTCTTCCTGCCTCAGTTTCTTCTACTGTAAAATGGGAGTCACAGTAGTGCCCACAACTCCCAGCATTATTACAAGGGTAAAGTGAGATAATAAGTAACATATATAAAGCACTTTGCCAATAATAAATGCCAGTTATTGCTATTATTGTTATCATTATTATTTAGTTGATTTTGTTTTTGTTTTGGCTTTACTCTTCAGATCTCGCTAGAATCTTTGAGTCCACAGCTTCTTCTTTGACTCCAGTGAGTTTGCATTCTCTCTCTGTGTTTTCTCTATCTGTTTTCCTCTGTCTCTATTTCTATCTTTGTCTCTGTCTCTGTCTCTCTCTCTGTCTGTCTCTATTTCTATGTGTATATATGCACACACAAATATATGCCACCTACACACACACATCTTACACTTAAATTTAACTGTAAGCATTTTCATCCATTTAAATATTTAAGATTTTGTATTTTTAATTGAGCATAAAAATTTTAAAAAGGGAAGTACTGCTCCACTTAGAGTATCAGTGATATTCCTTTTCTTTACCTTGAAAAAAATATTATAGTTCTGAGGTTCTCTGACAATTTGCCTTATCTGAGTTTTCCATTTTAAGGGAAGACAACAGAAGACTTCTAATATGTCCCAGGAGCTACTAATTTAGAAACTCTTCTCTCTGCCTAATAAATTATATGGAGCTACCTTGGGCTATAACCTTAACAGGGTTGTGGATCAAAGTCATCTATTAGGGAATTACATTAATCACATGAGTTTATAGGAAGGACTTGAGAAGAGGGGAGTATTTTGAAGGTGCCTGCAACATTATTATAATGATCCTTCCTTTACAGCCTCATCTAACATTGGAAAAAGAAGGGTCTTAGAGTGCCACCACTCTTAACATTTTGGACACCCCTTTTCTGGCAACCATATATCTGGAATAAAGTCAAGAACCAAGAAGAAAGTTCGACACCCCCCAGCCAAAAAAAAAAATCACCATTTAGTAAATGTCTAAAGTCAAATTTGAACACAGGATGATGAATCTTACTGACTCCAAGCCAAGCACTCTATCTGCTGCCCTACCTAGGACCTCTTTAAATTTAGTGGAGATACAGATGTATAGACTATTTTGTATGTTTGTTTTCCCAACCCCTCCAAGCAACAAAATAGAAGGTAATAAATTAGAAAGGGGAAAATGTTTTACTCACAGTCAGCACTATAACAGAAAGAAGTAAAGTAAGGATGTTGGACTAGGTGAATTTGAAGTCTTGTGGAAGGGTATTATTTATTTATTGTCACCCATTTATGATTTATACATTTATTTATCCTTGTTTTGTCTTATTTAGTTATCTCTTTGTTTTGACTTATTTATTGATGTTTACTTCAATCACCATTTGAAGTGATTACAACTGGTCACTTCTATAACATCTCAGGGGCCTATATTGACTGCACATGTTTAGTTTATAATTCAAAAGCTTTGCTAAAGAAAATTCAGGTGAAACTGAAAAAAAAAATTGCAGAAAACAAAATTTGTCCAAGAAAAACCAGGGAACAAGAACATAGTTCAGTATTCCTTTGGAGGAGTTGACTGGAATCTCCATCCTGATGGCAAAAGTTGTCCTTTCTACACCCAAACAAGTCATCACACGCCCAGTGAGGGAAAAAGACCCCTTATTCCAAATCTATGTATCATTAATAGTTTGTCATCTCTTCATCGAATCAAGTGGCCAGGGCACAAAAGACTTGATTTGAACTTCAAGTCAGCTATTTTTAAGAGACCTAGTGACTCTTTTTTATTATTAATTATAATAATGATATTGTATACATTTAATAATTAATTATTATTATTATTATTAACATTTATATGACATCCTTTTTTAAGGACACCCATTAACCCATGTGATCCACACAATTCTGGAAGATAGGTGCTTTTATCACTCCTGTTTTAAAGATAAGGAACCCAAGGTTCAGAGATTAAAATGACTTGCCTAGGGTCACATAAGTAGGCAGGGCAGGATTTAAACCCTGGTGTTCCTGATTCTAAGTCTGTTATTCTATCACCCCTAAAATGCTACCTCTCAATGGCTTCCAATAGGAAAGAAATAAAAGGGTTTGCTATTTGAACAAATAAAAAAGGAAGGCTTTTTACCAGTGGGATCTAAAATGGAATGCATATTTCTAAACTTTTATTTCTTTTTTTTCTTCTATGTATCTGTCATCTTATCTCTTGTCTATCCATCTATCTATCTGTCTATTTTGAACAAATCCCCAGACAAGGTCAACAGCCTCAACCATGGCTATCATAATTTACCAAAACCTCTCAGGGAACACTTGATAAAATCCCACAATACACTACAGGCTTGGGGATAATTGAAATAATAGATATGCCCAGAATAGATAACTGGCAGCACAGCAAACAGAGAAATAGAAAAGAGAAGGGAAAACTATAACAACCGGGAGGTCGAAACTGAGAGAAGGGAGGGGAGCAGTGGAGGAAGGGTACAAAATGGTGAAAAAAGCAGAGCCAGACCAGAAAGAGGTCCGTGAGCAGCTACGCCTGAGTGGAGTTAAGAAAATGAGGCCAATCTCAAGGGAGGCCTGTTTTTCTGCAGCTTTCTTGTTTTTAATTTATACACACCATCTTAGCACAAATAGATTCCAAGTCTTATATTGCTGTGTTCAGTGAACCTCAAAAGGATCAGAGGTTTATATAAGTTTGCCCAAATTCTCATGGCTCATTTCTGTTCTGCAAGGCTCCTCTCTAGTTTTTACCCACCGTCTTGGCACTCCCGTGCCTTCTTTCATTAGAGTATCCTCCTCCGAAGTCCTCTGTATAATTCGGAATCTCTGCTTCCCTTAACAACTCCTTCCATTTTTCACAGGCATATACCCTCCTTTTCTCCCCACCTCCACTTTCCTAAAAGCTCCTTCCAAACCATGATCTCGCTAATTTTTTTTTCTCATATTGACATCTCAAGACTAACTTTCCTTCCCAATTTCACAAGTTGAGGAACCATCAATATCCCTGGTATGCCACAAATCTGAAATCACATTGGAGAACAAAAATCCCCATACCTATATGTGTCAGTGGACCTGAAGAAATCTACTTAGTCCTCTATGGCAGGGGTCACAGAACAATCGACTTGGATCTATTGAGAGATATCTAAGTCTTACCTGGCAGATCCCCAAGTTACTGTCACTAAATGCTCAACAACCTTCTTGTTACCCAAAGTATTTTACAATCATAAAGACATTACACCTCTTTTTAATTTTACTTAGGTATTTTTTTGATCCTTACCGAATTTGTTCAGTGAACTTAAGGTTTGGGGAATAAAAAAGAAAGAAAGAAAACTGAGGAATTAAAGTAATTAAAATGTTCATATTCTTTGATCCTGAAATCTCTGTTAGGCATACTTGAAAGTGACCAAAGGCAGAACCCTTTCTGCCAAGGTATGCATAGTAATTTTTCCTTTGATTGTTATTATATCAAAAACCTTATAAAAAAGCTATAAAAATTTATTAAAAATTAAATTGTGAAGGGAAGCTAGGTGGCACTATGGATAGAGTTTCATCCCTAGAATCAGAAGGATCTGAAATCAAATCCTTCCTCAAGATACTTACTAGTTGTGTGACTCTGGGCTAGTCATCTAACCCCAATTGTCTAAGAAAAAAAAAATTGTGGTATATGAATATAATGAAATTGTTCTGTGCTGTAAGAAATGAAAAAATATGAATTATTCTAAAAGTGGAAGAAGACATGAACTGTTGCAGAGTAAAGAGATACAAGGAAAAATATGGTTAATGACTACAAAAATATAAATTGAAAGCCCACCTCCAGACAAAAGAATAAGAACAGCCACAAAAAAACTGCATCTAAATGGTGCATAATTATAATAACTATTCCTGACCCCTGAAAATAACTGAGAAAAGGCCCACTCTCCCTTCATTGAAAAGATAGAGAATATTGTATTTATTGACATATCTGAACAATGCAATTTTTTGTTTTGTTTTGTTTTGTTGTCTTGGTTTTTTCCTTCCATTTTTTTTCAATCAAACACAAGCATTTATTAAGTCCTCTTTCTGGTTTAGATCTGTGCTCAGTGCTGGGGTTGATATATCTGCTGTTACAAGGGATGCCCCTTCTGGGGAAAAGACGTGGGGAGGGATATATTCTGAAATAAACATGTTCCAAAAAAACATATTTGGTGCAGATAGAAAGAAGATGAATAATTTTCAAAAGATAGCTATGGTCGAGAGGCTATCAGCCTAGGAATATAAGAGGAAGCATAGTTCAGAAGGGACTGTCAAGTGTTCCCTGGCCTTGTGACATAGATTTAGTGATATGGAACCCTTCCAAGCTCTCTGTGCCTAAAACCTCAAACCCCTTGAAGGACAGCTTGCCAGAGCCATCATCCCCCCAAACACCCACAGGACAGGTGAAGTCAGACACACACAGGGAAGTCAACCAGCTGCTTTGCCATAAGGACATTGCATCTAATTCACTTGATTTCTCTCTTTCTGGAAGAAATAGTTATGCAGCAGCAGTGGAGAATTCCAATTTATTAGGGTACTGGAACAGAAGGTCTACTCTTTGTTATGTTTGAAAAAAAAATCTGTTTCCACAATTTCACTCCTGGATTGGGAGAAGCATATTTGATGTTCTTGGGGCTACAGCCTCATAGCTGCAGCCATCCTGGATTTCATGAGGGAACAACAAAAGTTGATATATAGAATCTGAACGAGGATATTGGTGCAACAAAAGGGACTAACTGGATTTTGAGTTAAAAGACAGGTTCACATCCTGTCATTTTACTCTGTCTGGCCTTGGACAAGTTATTTCCTATCTTTGAGACTACATTTCCTAATCTAGAGTAATAAGAAAATGATAATAAAAACTTTGATTTAGGGGTAGCTAGGTGGCACAGTCAATAGAGCATGGGCCCTGGATTTGGGAGGACCTGAGTTCAAATTCGACCTCAGACACTTAATAATTACCTAGCTGTATGGCCTTGGACAAGCCACTTCACTCCATTGCCTTGGAAAAAACCTAAAACACAAAAAATAAAAACTTTGTTTTATATAGTATTTTAAGATTTGCAATTACTTTGCAAATGGTATCTTATTTGATACTTATTTGATCAGAACAACCCTGGGAGGTTGTTGTTAGTTGTCATTCAGTGCTTTTAGTCTTGTGCAATTCTTCATGATTCTGTTTAGGCTTTTCTTGGGAAAGATCCTGGTGTGGTTTGCCATCTTTTTCTCTAGCATATTTTACAAATGGGGAAATTGAGGCAAACAGGGTTAAGTGACTTGTCCAGGATCGCACAAATAGTAAGCATCTGAGGTCAGATTTGAATTCAGGAAAAGAAGTCTTCTGGCTCAAAACCAGAACTCTCTACACTATCATGTAGGTATACTGGGAGATGGGTAGTATTAATATCTACCTTCTACAGATAAGGAAACTAAGGAAAATTGAGGTTAAATGACTTGCTGAGTCACAAAACTAGTATCAGAAGAAAGGTTTTTACTCAGATTTTTCTTAGTCCAGGTTCAACATTTTATCCACTTTGTCATACTGCTTCCCTCTGAAAGCCCAATAGGCCATGGCTTTCTCCTTCTTGCTGTATTTTTAAAATCCAAATTAAGCACAGGCAAGAAAAACCAAACAGAATGAAAGATTGACAGTAACCTTAATAATACCTGAGAATCGCCCCCATCCATCCACCCAAAGTGGCAAAGATGCAGAAGGCAGCTTCTTTCTCACTATCAGTCTCACCCTTCCTGTATCTCCCAAAGAATCACTGTAGAATTTGGTAAACTCATTGAATTAACTCTAATTATTTGCAAAGATTTTTTTCCTTTAGATATCTAAGAATTAGAAATTAGGTAACTTGGTAACAAAAAAAAAAAAGCCAAGAGGATATCGTGTAGGGTAAGTAAATAGAACAAACCAGAAGTGTGGGGGGGGGGGGAGATGGGAGGAGGGGATCCTAACCCCTCACCCACTTCCCTTGCCCTCCCACCTACTGTTTGAAGGTGAAATGCCCCATATTCTAAAAAAAGAGGTTTTAGTACAAGGGATGACCCCCATACAAGGATACACGGGTACATTGATATGATCAAAGGATAAACGGCAGTGGCAGCAACCCACTACACTGATAGGGCATCTTTCCGTTCCAACAATCCCACAGAGATTTGGGGCTTCAGGCTGATTTCCAAAAGATGGCATTTTAATCTCCTTGCTATTTAACAGGCTTCACTTGGCCTGGGTCTTTATTACCCTTTATCTTTTTTCTCTATGTATTTTCTACCTTAAAACTATGGATACATTCAATATTAGCAAAGAGGAAATGAGGCAGAGGAGGTTGTCTCGGTCCCTAGGGCTACACTCATTTTAACAGGAAAACAGACAACCTGAATAGATGTGGATCCTCTGTAAAGCCAATGAAAGTAAACAAGTCATATTCGCACTGGTTGGACCAGATCTGGACTACTGTTATCAGTGTCTAAGAGCTAGATTTTAGAAAGGACATTGGTAGGCTGGAGAATCAACTAGGGAGCATTTATTAAGTGCCTACTGTATTACAGGTACAGTTTTAGGGATATGAAAAAAGGTCAAGAGGATCCCTGCCCCCAAGGAGCTCATATTTTTTTTATTAGGTTTTTGCTAGGCAATGGGGTTATTAAGTGGCTTGTCCAAGGCCACACAGCTAGGTCATTATTAAGTGTCTGAGGTCAAATTTGAACTCAGGGCCTCCTGACTCCTGACTCCAGGGCCGGTGCTCTATCCACTATGCCTCCTAGATGCCCCCTGGAGACACAAAATGTAATTAAGGAGGAACAGGAAAAATATAGAGGAGATGAAAGATAACCTCAAAAAGGGGAAGTGCTATCAACTGGGGAGATTGATGGGAATTATCCAGAAGATGGTAACCAATCGCAAGTTCATTCATTTGCAAATAGGTCAGCGGAAAGAACCTGCCATGTTCAGTCTGGAGAGAAGACTTGGGGCAGAACATTTCCTAAGCATCTCAAATGTTTTCCATGTGGAAATGACTTTTATCTTGGCCCCAGGAGGCAGAACCAAGAATATTGATTTGAAAGTCATATGTAATCTAGATTAAGGCAATTAAAAAACTTGATGTAACAATAAAAAACCTGCCAACAAACAACAACAAAAAACTTCCTGGTAATTATTACTAGCCAAAAGTAAAGTAGGCTACCTCATGATGGTTTCCCTTTTGCTTGAAATCTAAAGAAAAAAAAAAGACTGAATAAGACTTGTTGGGCATGCTGTATATAGTTTTGCTTGGGTACATATTGGACTCTATGTTCCCCTTTGCATCTGATATTTTCAAAGAAAGTTGTCTCTCCAGGGACCTCTCTTAGATATGTTTTTAGATGAGCTCAAATGACTGGTCCAGGATCAGATTCAATCAGAACTTTTAGAGATCATGGGACCAACCAATTCATTTTTATTAATGAGCAAAATGAAAGCATAACTAATTTGTAGGAAAAGTGGGACACGAATCCAGGCCTCCTGCTTCACAATTCTATGTTGATTTTGTTGTAGTTGTTTAGGGTTCCCTCCCCCCATCATTATACCATGCTGCTTAATTAGTGTCTGCCCAACAGAGAAGGTCTCACTCCTAAGGATAGAAAGTCTCATGTGTTAGTCACTGAAAGCTAAGGCTCCTCCTGCTTCCTTACATAGACTATTTTGTGCAGGCTTTGTTCCTATAGAAAAACCTTGGCATATAATAGAAGCGATATAGCAGGAACTGCTGTCTCATTATAAAATGAGATAATATTTGGAAACCCGAAAGTGATATGGAAATGCTAGCTGCTGTTATAGTGTTGTTATTCATAAGGGAACATGGTGGTCCCCTCCAGTGGAACCATGGTAGAGCCAGAAGGTTTGACAATCAGTGGGGTTGGGACAGTCGGAAGCAATCACTTACAAATATCTAATCTATTAGGTTGAGTCTCCTGATGTCAAATTAGTTCCTGGATATCTTTTTTTTTTTTTCCTTAAAGAGGCAACATGACATAATAAATCAAGCCTAACTGTGTTGGAGACAGGAAGAGTATTTTCAATTCTTGCCTGACTTGTCATTTATCCTCACGATGAATTTAAGTTTTCTCTAAGACTATAACTTATAGAATATATTGGTGGATGGAGATTTTGCTTGAGGACTCCCTATATCAATAAAATTGTATCGACCAAATTGTAAATATTTAATAAAAGGAAAATAAACTTAGAAGATAGGTCATTAAAGAGTAACCTCTTTTTAATCTTTAATCTTTACTAATATCTTTTGTATTTATATTACTTCATTTTTAAATATAAGTTTTTCCCATTTCCAACCCTCCTCAGAGAGTTAGCTCTCGTAACAAAGTGGGAAAAACACAGTTCAGCACAATAAACTGACATATCTTTCAGAGGACGGCATATGCAATGTTCCATTCCTGGTGTCTTACCTCTGCAAAAAAAGAAGATATGCGTATGTTCCCATCTCTTCCTTTGGGACAATCTACCCCAGTGTAATTACATATCATAGCATTTCTATCTTTCTGGTTTGTTTCTTTCCATTTAAAGTGTTGTAATCATTTTGTATATGATATTGGGCAAGTTGGGGGCCTCTGTGTCCTTATTTGTAAAATGAGGAGGTTGGCGTAGATGACCACTGATACTCCTTTTTAGTGTTAAATGCCAAAAGTCTTAAGAATAACTTTTTTATATCTTTCAGATATACTATAAAAAAATCTTTACCCTATAGTTTAATTGTAAAAGTCCTATGTATACCCTCAGTGTATGTATATATCTACCTTTATCTAAGGCTCTATATTTATATGTGTGTGTGTGTGTATAATGTACATGCATATATACTCATTAGCTAGCAAGCAGTGTGAAAGCATAGGGAAAATCACTAGACTGAAAATCAGGAGACCTGGAATGTTAAAATATAATAATAATAATAATATCATTCAAAGTATTTTATATTTAGTCTTGGGAAGAAATATAGATCAGATCACCCAGCATAACTTCTCTCATTTTATATGTAAGAAAACTAATCGTAGAGATAGATATTAAGTAACTTGCCTGAGATTGTGGGCAGAAATGAGATTTCTTTAAAAGTTACATCCTCTTAATCATTTCATTGATGTGGAAAACAACAATTATTATTCCCAAAGTAGAAGCACTATGGTCATAGATCGCTTCAATGTTGTCTTGCTTTGGATCCCTATTGCCTGCCATATTGTAGGCACTTAATCAGCCTTATAGATGACTGATTGATTGATTGCCCTTGTTCACACAGATAAAAGGAAGAAGCATAAACAGGATCTGAATCAAGGTTCTCTGAGTCCAGTTTCAGTAATATGTTCATGGCACCATGGGCTAGATAGTAGAAATATGCTGTTGCAACATAGGAAACAGGAAGAGTGATTTAACACTGTATGACCATAGATGTGTCATTTCCCTTCTCTGTGACTCAATTCTTCTCATCTTTAAAAGAAGAGGAAATGTCTGGATGGCTTCTAAGGTCTCTTGCTAACTTTCAATATTCTTCAAGTCTCTTACTCCCATACTCTATTGGGAGAATCACTAAAGACCCTTCTAGTTTCTATGACTCCAGTATGTCCCATTCAAAACAATACCTACTCAAAGTATAATAAAATTCTGCAAGAGCTATTATAGCTGGATGTGTTGTCAGTTTGCTTAAAATGTGCCTGCTAGAGAAAAAAAAAATCTAATCTGCACTTGGAAGTAATAGAGTGCTTAGATGCTAAAACCAAGTTAGGAATTTCAGACTCTCACAAAGTGATTTACTTTAGGGTTTGCCTTGATTCATGTGACCGGAGTACTGTGAAAATAACCGAAGGTCATAATAATAGGGCCACATTTATTATGACTTTATTAAGAGGTTGTTTATAGCCCTTCACTAGAATGTAGTCAATTACCAATACTGTTTTAAAAACTGAACTGTATTTTCTTAATTCTTAATTCAGATTTATGTGGGTTTCTGAGCTGAGCATCTTTGTAAATGGGCATTTTAAAGGCTTAAATTGGATTTTTGTATCAATCAGACTGCTGGAAAACTGCCACTCCCTTAAGAGCGTGTCTTCATCTCTATGAAAGTGAATCGATCATGATAGGAGCAATGGATCACTGGATTAGTTAGGGATTGAAAAGCTTAGACTGCACACTGTTTCCATTCACTGATTGTGTCACCTTGGACCAGCCACTTTACATCTCTGAGCCTAAGTGCTGTCTGTCTATAAAATAAGGAAGATGGACTAGAGGATTTCAGAAGTTCAAGATTCTTTGATATAAGAAGTGAGGCAAGGGGCAGCTAGGTGGCATAGTGGATAGAGCACCAGCCCTGGAATCAGGAGGACCTAAGTTCAAATCCGACCTCAGACACTTAATGATTGCCTAGCTGTGTGACCTTGGGCAAGTCACCTAACCCCATTGCTTTGAATTTTAAAAAATTAAATTAAATGAAATTAAAAAGAAGTGAAGCAGTATGGTGTGTGGAAATGACTTAGAAGCAAAAGCCCCCTGGTGTACTACTAGGCTTTACCCCCTTACCTCCCATGAAATCTTGGTCAAGTCTCTGAGCCAAGGTGACCCTAAAGGTTTCATTTATAAAGTGAAGGGACTGCACTAGGCAAAGCACTGAGTCTTCTTCCAGTTGTAAATCTAAGAGCTTTCTTTGTTTTCCTGGCTATCTTTAAATCCCAATGAATGGGGGGGCTAGGTTGTGCAGTGGATAAAGCACTGGCCCTGGAGTCAGGAGTGCCTGAGTTCAAATCAGGTCTCAGACACTTAATAATTACCTAACTGTGTGGCCTTGGGCAAGCCACTTTAACCCCATTTGCCTTGCAAAAACCTAAAAAAAAAATCCCAATGAATATTCCTCCTTTACTGGAAGCCTTTCCTAAACTACCTTAATTCTAATGCCTTCCCTCTTGATAATCTCCAATTCATTAAATGTAAATATGTATTGTATATATGTCCATATTATTTACATGCATACATTTATGTATATATTTATATTTACATATACATCTTTACATCTACATAGATTATGGCTGAATGAATGAATGAATGGATAGATAAATAGATTGCTAGATATTGTGTTGCACTAGACTAGAGAGTAGAAACTGGTTTGGACTTTCTTTGTGTCCCCAGCATTTATGGCTAGGATCTGATGTCTGGCATATATAGGCATTTACTCAATATTTATTTAATAACTAACCATAGTGGATAGTCTTAAAGGATAGTTGTTTTCAAAAGATGCAACCAGCCTTTTTGAACTCTACCAAGTGATGAGACTCTTTGAATTTATCTAGTCTTGTCCTCAGATATCAGATATGCTGTCTACCTCCTCTATATACTATAAATCATATACTACATGATATATAGAGTTTATATTAATATATTATACAATGTTTTTACTATAGTATAAATACTATAGAATATATTATACTATTATAATATATACTAATAACATAGTATATACTATAGAGTTCATATTATTATATTATATCATACTATGTTTTTATTATAGAATAAATATAGTATATATTACACTATTATAATATATGCTAATAATATATAGTATATATAATACTTATATACATATATACAATATATATTTACTATAGTATATATTATAAGCACTTTATCTAATATATGAACATATATCCATATACATATGCCCGCATATGCACAGACATCCATATATGTGCTTGTGTATATCTGTATATATAGATGTTATATGTTTATTTATGCAGTGCATCTATATATAGATCTCTCTCTTTTTCTCTATGTTCTGCTGATCTACCCTAAAAGAATCCTAGTTTACCCATACATTTCAATAAGTATTGATGGTCATCCAAACTTCCTGGTACTGCTTAAGAAATAGAGTAATGGATTGATGGATTAGAATAGGTTCCAAAGAAGTCACAGTAAATGACTACAGGAATCTACTATTGGACAAACCCAAAGTCATTAGCTTTGGGATAAGAACTCACTATTTGCCAAAAATTGTTGGGAAAACTGCAAAATAGTATGGCAAAAACTAGGCACACCCTATACCAAAATATGGTCAAAATGGGTACAGAATTGAGACATAAAGAGTGATACCATAGATAAATTGACCAAGAAATTATCTATTAGATCTATGGAAAGGGGATAAATTATGATCAAACAAGAATTAGAGCACACTATAAACTGCAAAATGGATGGATGATTAAATTAAAAAGTTTTTTGCACTAATAGAATCAGTGCTGCCCAAATTAAAAGGAAAACAGAAAGCTGGGAAACAATCTCCACAATTAGGAGTTCTGATAAAGGTCTCATTTCTAAAGTATATAGAGAATTGCATCAAATTTATGAGATCACAAATCATTCCCCAATTGATAAAAGGTCAAAGAATATGAACAGACAATTTTCAAATGAAGAAATTAAAGCTATATATAACATCATATGGAAAAATGGACCATATTATTATTTATTAGAGAAATGAAAATTTAAACAACAATGAGATATTATCACACACTTATCAGATTGACTAAGATGAGAAAAAGGGAAGATGATCAATGTTGGAGAAGTTGTGGGAGGAATGGGACATTGATGCATTGCTGGTGGAGTTCTGAATGAATCCAAACTTTCTGGACAGCAATATGGAACTATGCCCAAAGAACAATAAAACTGATCATACCCTTTGACCAGTAATTCCAATTCCAGGTCTAGAAGAAATTATAGAAAAGGGAAAAGTCCTACATGTTACAAAATATTCAGAGCAGCTTTTTTTTTTGTAGTGGCAAAGAATTGGAAATTGAGGGGATGCCCGTCAATTGGGGAATGACTAAACAAGTTATGGTACATGAATACTATGGAATATCATTGTGCTATAAGAAACGATAAATGGTCAGACTCTAGAGAAGCATGGATGACTTATAGCATCTGATGCTGAGTGAAGGGAGTAGAACCAAGAGAACAATGTACACATCGACAACAACATTATGAGATGAACAACCTTGGTGTAATCAGCTCCTCTTGGCAGTCGACAGCTAGGACAACTGTATAGGACTGACTATGGACTATATTATCCCCATCCAGAGGAAGAAAAACAAAACAAAACACACACATGCAAAAGCAGCCCTTCAGAATCTTATGAACACTTTATAAAAGTAATCTCTTATGTATGCTTTCCCTTAATCCTAATTCCACATCCTAAAAATGACTAATCTGTAAACGTATTTATCAAAATATGTATGTACAATGCTAATCTGACTGTTCACCACCAAGGTGATAGAGGTGGGATGAGAGGGTGAAAGGAAATTGTGTAACTTAAAAATAGACATGTGCATATAGATGAAAATAAATAAATAAAATTTAAAAAAATAAGATATTGAAGGAGCATGGCAGAAGCCTCTACATGAGATGACTGATTCAATAAGGTCATATTAGCCAAGGGGGGTACATAACTTCTAAATCACAAAGTACTTTGAAAATGAAATTGAAGGAAGATAGACTGTAAAGTATATACTGGAATACTGGGTTTTGAGGGAGAAGAATAAAATTGAATTTTTCGCTCTAAGGCAGTGCAACTACCAAAAATAAAAATAATACTTCCACTATGTACCTACTAATACTGTCATTATATAAGTGTTTAATAGTTTTTAGGTGCTAAATTAATAAAATCTATTATAATAATGAACATGAGACACAACTGGTAGTATAAAGGAAAGAGTTGTATGCTTGGAATCAAGAATAACTTTGGTTCAAATCTTACCTCTGACGCTAGTTGTGTGAAACTAGGAAAGTTATTTAAACACTATGAGGCTCAGTTTCCTTATTTTAAAAAATGAATTATCAATTTTCCTTTCAGCTCTAAAATCTATGATACAACAAAACTGCCTTTCATCTTGTTTTGAACTCTTTTCCTAGAATCCATTCATTATTTCTCTGCCTCTTAGAATCCCTTTCTTCAAAACTCAGACATTCTATATGAAGTTTTTTTTCTGATTCTCCTCAAAATAAACCAGGAATTATTTTGGATAATTGTGTATATAATTACATATTGATAGATTGAATTCCTGATAAACTATAAGCTCCTGGACAGCAGGAGTTGTTTCATTTTTGTTTTTCATCCTTAGCCCTAAGATAGATCCTAACACATAGTAGACACTAATAAATGATTATTGATTAAATGATGTGTAATTAATAATGGTGAAATTTATAGAAGGATAAGAAAAAAGACATTATGCTCTAGTCAAATGACATCAATTGGAAGACAATAACCAAATCTCTTAACCACAATAATTCAATTCAATGAATTGGTATTGAATTTGTTGACTAGCTAAGCAAAGATTTTGATTTTTCTCTTCTCCTTAATTCCGAATTTATTTTTTCTCAAGAAAATAGCATGTCAGAAATATTCCCACTGGATTGCTTTGTAGAAGTAGGGGACAGCCAGTTTCCAAATGGAAGGTTGATTGGTCGCCATTTGCTACTTCTAGGGCTTAGTCTGGGCCATGCACACAACAATTTGTTTGGCACTAAATATTTCTTGGTAAAAGCAGAATATCTAGCCCATTGTCTGTGTCTTAAAAAATAAGCTCTATAATCCTGCTGCTGTTTGTAATTTTACCATTCGTAGACTCTTAAAGGCACCTTAGTGGCCACTGAGTCTTGCCTTCTACCCAAAACAGAATGACTTTCCCCAGCAGCCCATAATAGATGGAAAACCTGCTTGAATAACTCCAGTTACAAAGACTCATTGTCTCTTGAGGCATGGCTCTAGAAACAATTTTCTAATTGTTAGAAAATTCTTGTATCAAAAGAAGCCTTCATGTAACTTCTGGTCATTGTTCTTTTTTGTTTACTTTTTTGAAGAAGTCCAGAAGTCCAGAATAGATGGTCTCTGTGTTCCATTCCAACCCCAAGTCTCATGTTCTTTCTCTGTTTTTTTCCCTAAGAGAAAGTCTCTCAAACTCAGACTTTATATTATATTTTTGAGAATATTTTCTTTTGAGGTGGATGGATCATAGGACCATAGATTTAAAGTTGGAAGGCTCAGACAGATGTTAAACTCTATCATTTTAAAAATGAAAAAAATGAGGTCCAGAAAGGGAAGCAATTTGATCAGGATTACCAACTAGTTAATACTAAAACCAAGAGTAGAATCCTAGTCTGATTATATTTCCTGGTTGTTATTTTCAGTCTTTTCAGTTGTGTATGATTCTTTATGACCCCATTTGGGGTTATCTTAGCAAATACTGGAGTAATTTGCCATTTCATTTCCCAGCTCATTTTCCAGATGAGAAGACTGAGGCAAACAGGCTTAATTCACTTGCATAGGGCCACACAGCTAGTAACTCTCCATGGCCAAATTTGAACTCAAGTATTCCT
The DNA here is from genome assembly GCF_037893015.1 of Macrotis lagotis. Lineage (NCBI taxonomy): Eukaryota > Metazoa > Chordata > Mammalia > Peramelemorphia > Peramelidae > Macrotis > Macrotis lagotis. The sequence continues at coordinate 264,924,777 of NC_133660.1, forward strand.
GACTCTAGGCCCAGGATTCTATTCGCTGATCTAACTAGCTGTCACGTTTCTGGAACACCAGGAAATATTCAAGTCATGTTGAGAAAAGGAAGAAGGATGATGTAGACAAAGAAAATGGTGAGGAGAAGGAAAGAGAGAGAGAGAGAGAGAGAGAGAGAGAGAGAGAGAGAGAGAGAGAGAGAGAGAGAGAGAGAGAGAGAGAGAAAGAAGAAGAAGAAGAAGAAGAAGAAGAAGAAGAAGAAAGAGAAAGAAGAAAAGGAGGGAGGGGAGGAGGAGCAGCAGAAGAAGACTGAAAAGAAGGAAAGGAAGGAAAGAAAGAAGCAAAAAAGAAGGAAAGAAAGGAAGAAATACATAAACTAAACAAATATACAAATATTCAGAATTTCATAATTAAGTTTCTTGAGGGCAGCAACTTTTTCTATTTTTGTATCTGAATCTCTAGAGCTAAGAAAAATACCTAGAACATTTTGCTTTTATTTGTTAACTAGACTTATAATTCCACCGATAACTGGAATCTCTGATGAGGAAATGCTCTCTACTAATGCAGAATAGCTGCTTAATATATGTTCATTGAATTTAACTGAAGAAAATGGAGGATCATTATGGAATATGGAATGTAAGTACTTTTCAACTTTGTGAACTTTGGAGAAAATCCTTTTCCCATTAAAAAATAAAGTTCCTTCCACCACTCATAAGATAGGAGATGTATATTATTAATTTTAATAAAGGTTTATTATTAATGCCTACTGATTGAGAAAATGATAAAGAACAATTGTGAATTCAGTAAGGCTTTTATAGGATTCCACATTTGGTTAATATAAGTATCTTCATACATTTGCAAATATAATATGAGATAAATGATTGAGTGTACCAATGCAAGATTTACTTATTTATGTATCTGTAGGGCTCTTCCAACAACTCAGTCCTCTCCCTACCCCCCCTCCCATCCCTAGCAAACTGCAGATGGCCAATTGGGAAATCATATGCCAGGGGATTTCCACAAAGGCAGAATTTGATCCTAAACTGACTCTTTTTGATAGCTATTATTGAATCAAACACAGCCCAAAGATTTCCAGCTCAGTAATTATGAGGCTAGTCTTGATGTTATTGTTTCTGGAAAATTCAGGGAATGAGGAGCTGATCTGGGAAGGGTAATGGAGAGGGAAGAAAGAGGAAGATGGAAAATTCATGTTGGAACAAGTTGAATTTGAGGTTAAGGTGGGACATGGCGGTGGAGTAAGAAGTTACGACTTGACTGTTTCCACTGACTCTGATACTAAGGTTCAACAATAGCAACCCTAACTACAACAACAACAAATTCATGTAGCTGCATGGAGAGTTAGGAATCCAAATGCGACTTTCTGCCTAACTTGTTATGTGACCTTGGGCAGTATTACTTCTGGGAACTTCAGTTTCACATCTGAAAATTGAAGGAAGGTGATTAGATGGTCACCAAGGGAATCTCTCAGCTCTGAAAGGAAAATAAAATCCAGCAAGCAGCAAAATTCAATAAGAAAAAAGTTTAAAACATTCACTGGTTAGTATATTTGGATTTTATATGAGAAATCTCAATTTTATTTTATGCTTTTGCTTAGAAAAAATTCTGATGTGAAAGCTACTGATAGAGAATAGCAACTCATTTATAACTTATAGTTTCAGAGAGTATTCTGAGGTTAAGTTCCTTATTGATAGTCACACAGCCAGAGGTTGTTATTGAACTCAAGGTTTCCAGAATAGCCCCCTGGCCAATGTGTAACACCCTCTTCTCAAGTTAGACATTTAGAGGTGGTGGATTACTATCTAAATTAAAGATTTTTAACTTCTGCAATGGATCAATAATGAGTGAAATTCCAAAATTTAGAACTCTTCTTTTCCCCTTCTAATATTGGATGTAAAGACTGAGTAATTTGCAGCCTAGTTCTTCCAGTCATTCAACATTGAATACTACTGGGATCCACTTATCTCTGCAGTCTTTTGATTTACTACATAATCTCAATGGAGATTTATAACTCACTTGGAAGGGGGGAAAGTGCTAATGCAGTATTGGCATCAATATGCTTTTGTGTGATGACATGTATGACGGAATCATTCTTCTAACTTAATGATGATGAAAGTTGTTTCAGCTCTGATTAGAAAGAAAAATATGAAGAGAAGCACATGCTTTTTAATTTTTTCCCCTGACCTCTAAGATTAGTCTAAGGTGAGTGGTTAGTATAACCAGAGGAAATTAGAATAGATCCTCTGAATGTATAGTCTGCTCCCTGAATTTTGCACATTTTCGAAATAACCGTTCAATGAAGCACCAATGGCCATCTCATCTCATTCGTTTTTTTTTTCCTTGATGCCATTTTGTTTCAATTCTCCATGTTCTTGGTATTCTCTATCCCATTGTCCAAACATGATATAAACAGTTCTAAGTGATTGACAGTTTCAAGAAAGTACCAGTAAGGAGCTCTCTGATAGGATTTCTCTAAGGACCACATGAAATAGTAGACAGAATCAGAAAGATATGGTTTTGAATCATCCTGCCTCAAAGACTTAGCTTTCTATGTGACCCTTTGCACATCATTCCTTCTCTCTCTTGACCTCACTTTTTTCATCTGATAAACGAGAGGACTAAAGTCAATGAACTCTAAACACCCTTGCAACTCTAAATAGAAGACTCAATAAAGCTCTCTGGTGTGAGGCTACAGAGCCCTTTTGGGGGTGCTTTACATCTTTGATGTCCACTTGATCTACCTAACTCTTACCTGTGACTCCAAGAAACTGCAAGCATTCACAGTGGCTACACCATGGCAAACTGTTTTGACAGACAGGATTAAATCAGGTTGGGGGTAACAGAAGGGTCTCAAGGGGCTATTTACCTCAAGCATGTGAAGACTTCCCTTGGCAGAATGGGTAGATGAGAACATTTTATTTCAAAGGACTTAAACTTGCTTATAGTCTTGAACTTTCTACTCCTTCTAGTTTAGCTTCTTAATAAATATTCTTTCTCAGACTAGAAGGTTGTTTCCCCTTCTTTCTTCCTTGTTGTTTATTTGCTTTCAGGTGTGTGCTACTCTTTCTGACTCTCTTGGCAAAGACACAAGAGTGGTTGACTATTTCCTTCTCTAACTCACTTGTAAACTGAAGCAAATAGGATTAAGTGACTTGCCCAGGATCCTATAACTAGTGTCTGAGGCCAGATTTGAAATCAGAAAGCTCAGTCTTCCTGGCTCCAGGTCAGCACTCTATTCACTGTGTAACCTAGCTGCCCCTTTCTCTGCCTAGTCAGATTTTACCAATCCTTCAAGGCCCCTATTCAATTCCTCTGGCACTAATGAGATACTGTGAACATTGGACTGGATGTTGGTCATTACTCTGCTCTCTCCTACTAACTTGATTCTGAGAAAGTAATTTATCTTTTCAAGGCCTCAATTACCTCAGGTAAGGCTGATGTCTTTTGATTCATGAATAAATTGGATTTAAGTGAGTCAGAGTAGCATGAAGTTGTCAGCCTCACTCTCCTCTTCTAAAGTCACCACAGTCCAGTGGCAAGATAGTCAAGACAACTGGTGATGGTTCAAGATGTGGTGGATGACCTTGATGTCTTCAATGGCTAACCAAGCTCTAAGCACTCCTTAACAACTTCAACTGCCTTCATGATCATTGGAATAAATTGTTCTCATTTACGTACTCTGCTAAGAGAAGTCTTCACATGCTTCTGTTTCCCCTGAACTTAATTTAACCGTGTCTGCCTAAACTGTTTACCAGATTGTGGCCACTATGGATGCTATGGTTTCTTGGAGCCACGGGTTCGAGTCAGGTAGATCAGATGGACATCAAAGATAGAAAGCCACCTGGAAAGGGCTCTGTAGCCCTCACACCAGATGGACTAGTCTTCCCTGAACACATCTTGTACCACATTATACTTCGGGTACAATGGTTTGGGAATACAACAGGTCCCAGAAAAATGGCATGATTTGCCCGTGGTCACACAGCTAGTAAAAAACAGCGCTGGGATTGGAACCCATGACCTCTGACTCAAAATCCTTTCCCCAAATATTATCTTGTATTATTTTGTAATTATCTCCTCAGGGACGAATACTGAGAGCAGACGCTGATTTATATTACTTCTCTATTATTGTTAGTGCCTAGAATATAGAGTTAAGCATAGAAGAAATGATCAATAAATACAATTTAATTGAATTAGTAAGGTTTATAGCTTTTTCTCATTAACTATATTTCAATCCACTGGGATGACTCCTTCATTCTGGTCCCCTTGGGGAACTTGCAACATTCCATTTATCCTCTGATTCTTTTATTATTATTGTCACAGCATTTTGGGATTGTTTCAGGTTCTTTGCAATGTCGAAATTTCCTCTTCTCAACTATATTAAAAAGCCTTAGAAGAATACTCCCTCCCCCACCCCCCTTTCTGATAAGCATATAGCTGTTTGTTTTTCAATTAAAGCAGACACACAGGAGCTTATACATTCAACAGAAATTGTCTCTCTTCAAGCAGTCACTGAAAGACTATGTCTCTGTTTTAGAAAATGGCTTAAAAGGAAGAGAGAGCCATCCAAGAAAATCAGTACAATTGCCTCATAGTCACACATCAGTTAGTGTCATTATGAATAACGACTATCATCATCATCACAATAATGACACTAGCATTTATATTAGTGCCTTCAGGTTTTCAAGATACTTTACAAATAAACCCTGGGAGTAGTTGCTATTATTATGTCCACTTTACAGATAAGAAAAATTGCCGTTGAGGAAATGTAAGTGACTTGTCCTGGGTCACAGAGCTAGAAAGTGTCTGAGGCTGTATTGGAACTCAGGTCCATCTTAACTATGGTCCAAATTCTTTCTCTACCCACTGTACTGTACCATCTGGACAAAGTTTTCCCTTATGCCATTTATTTTGGGTCCACATGTTATTAAGTGTCTTCAGGGTGTATTTTTTCCTTAATAATTCACTGGACTTGGCCCTAAATTTTGCCTTTTTTTTTTTTTTTTTTTTTTTTTTTTTTTAGTTTTTGCAAGGCAAATGGGGTTAAGTGGCTTGCCCAAAGCCACACAGCTAGGGAATTATTAAGTGTCTGAGACCGGATTTGAACCCAGGTACTACTGACTCCAAGGCCGGTGCTTTATCCATTGCACCACCTAGCTGCCCCAATTTTGACTCTTTTAAAAAATACAACCCACTGTCTTAGGATGAAGATTTATCCTCCTTCTGGAAAGTTGACTATTTCCATAGGCCCTGACAATTATTTTTGTTTTAAAATAACCCTAGCAAGAATCACCTAGATTATAATTTGATAAACAACAAAGTTCTCTGAGACTCAGATATGTTAAGTGACTTGTACAGAGTTGACAAGTTAAAGCCTGAACCCAGGTATCTGGACTTGAGTCCAATACATTGCAAATAACCACCTTCATCCTGGTTATTACAACAATGGGAATCTACAGAGGCCTTTAAAGTTTGCAAATATACTATCCTATTTGAGTTTAACAACAACCTTAGGGGATAGGTGTGCTATTTTAAGGATTAGGAAACTAAGGCTCAGAAAATTAGAAGACTTTTTTATGATCCTATAAAAAGGAAATTCAAAGCTGGGATTAAAATTCTCCTTTGTTATGTCAAGTCGAGGATTCTTTATATTCCACCATGCTTTTGCAGCTCCACTAACTTTACAAGCACCATTATCATCATTATCATCATCAAAATCACTATCATCATCATCACTACCACCACCATTTTCTTCTTCTTCCTTTTTATTATCTTAACAGTCAGTTACATTGTGCTTTAAGTTTTTTTTTAACTTTTTGGCTCACATTCCATCCTTAATTTCTTATCACAACTTGCATGATAGGAACAACAGTTATTAGTGTCCTTTTTTAAAAAAAAATAAATAAACAAAGGCATGGAGTTGTTCAGTGACTTAGTCATGTTCATATATTTAGTAAATTATAGAACCCATGTCTTTTCGGTTCCAAGGGCAGGATACTGTCTATTATGCCACATTGACTCATAGCCTCAAAAAGTTGAAGGGGAGGGAGAAGTAGACTGGGTACACTCATGTGGAAAATACATTTTCTGGTATGTACCTTACAAAATCAGCCTCCTTTCCTTATGTTCACACCTAACTATTTCCCCACTGGGTGCTGCACACAAGGACCATAAATAAGAATATTTGATAATTTCCTTCTTGAGTGAAATTTGTGCCTGTCTCAAGAGGCAAATGCCCACAGGCCATGGGGCAATAGTTAAGCCATTGGTGCATTGGGGGATGGCAGAAACAAATAGGCTTCTAATCTTGATGGCTACCAGAGCCTCTAGCCCTTGATTATCTCTAAGATTGCCTATAATATCCTCTGGCTTTAAAAGTCCTTCACAACTTGATCCTCTTTTTTTTTAAATGCTTCCTGTCTTCAATTACTTATACATCCTGTATTCTTTAGTCCTCCATATACACTCTACAACATTGACCCTCTTGATGTTCCTTGTAAAAGATACTCCCTCTGTTGCCTTCTTGCCTTTCAGTAGTTGGTCCCAACTGGAATGCTCCCCCAACTCACCACTGTCTATTGGTTTTCCTGGCTTTTGTCAAGATTAAGCTCATATCCCACTTTCTACAGGAGCCCCTCTGCCCCCTATAGTATCTTCCTTCTGAAACTAACTTCTGTTGACACTAAATATATCTAAATACATAGTTATCCGCATATTATCTCCCTCAATATAATGAAAGATCCTTGACTTTGGGAGCTGTTTTTGTCTCTATTTCTATTTATTTTGCCTCCTATTTATATCTATTTTTCACATCTATTTATATCTCTTTATATGTATTTGTCTCTATTTTAGGGCTTCTTACAATGTCTGGCACCTAGTGTTTAATAAATGTTTGTTGACTTCCTACTGTCTAGTTACTTAATCATAGTCATTATTGACTTATTGACAAGGAAACCATCAAGAAGCTACATGGTAGGCTCTTAGAGTTAACTGATCATGCCATAATGATGAGAGGAAGGCTCATATGGGGTTAACAGATAAACAGATTGTGATGAATTTGAAGGTCCAGAAGCTTTACAATATATCTCTGTCTGGTGAAACTGTGTCCAGATTCTGCAGCCATGGAGGATCTCTACTACAGGTACACAAGATACATTGAATGTAAACATATGCGAGAGCATATGCACAGCTACAGATTTCCTGAATACCCTCCCACAAAGGTTAGTGCATTAGTAGAGCACATAGAATCACTCAGACAGGGGTAGATATTTAGAGACCCAAGATCAAAACAATTTGCATCCTTGCCCACAACTAGAATTCTCCAGACTCTCTTATTCTTTTCACACATGCTTGAAATTATTACCTTTTATATCTTCCTTAAATAGATCAGTATGCCCTCCAAAGAAGCAGAACCATCACCGAGCTCTCCTGATATAAGGACCAATTTCCATCCTTTAGCTGCATTTCTTTCCCACAGGGTCAATGCTAAGTCTAATTGTATGGCATCTGATCAAGAAAAAAAAATCTTAGATGTCATGTAGTCCCATTCCTTCACTTTGCAAAGGAAGAAAATGAGTCACAGAGTTTCAAGTTCAGTATTTGCTCATGTTCCCACAGTTAGTAAACAGAAGAACTAAGATTAAAACAACAACGACAAAACATAGATCCTCCGATTTGGTCCAATATGCCTTCTTTGTCGTCTTAGTTTAGATAAAACCCCTTGTTTCACATAAAGAATCACATAAATCTAAACTTAAAATACAGCCTCTTCATATAAACAGGAATTTTTTCAAATGAGTTTTTAAAAAATAATATTTTGGTTTATTACATATATTGACTTATATTATAAATGATTTATAATATAATTGGTTTTCCTTAGTAATTCTATGTATTTTATTTTTTATGTACTTAAAGTGTTCTGTATAGGAATCAATATCCTGAAGGAGTTCATGACATATGCAGGCACACTCATGTGAAATGCTCTTAATATAAACTAATATCAAATGTCAGTGAACTAGCTAATAATTACCTAGAATTTCCCAAAAGTGATTCCAGTGAAAGCTACAATAATATAGACCAATGAAGAAGTGGATCCTTTTTTTTTCTGGAGATGATAAGATACAGTTCTGTGATTTTATCTGTTTGTCAGCAGCTCCCAGGGTGGGTTGAGAATTGAATGCCATCTGCCTCTATCCCCTCCCCCAATCACCATCATCTTAAGAAAGGATGACATGGCAGAATGAAAAATGCAATGTGTTGGTGTTGTTGAGTCATTTCTGACTTTTTATGATCCCATTTGGAGTTTTATTGGCAAAGATATCAGAGTGGTTTGTCATTTTCTTCACTTGGTCATTTTACAGATGAGAAAACTGAGGAAAAATAGGATTAAGTGACTTGCCTAGACAGCTAGTAAGTGTCTGAGACCAAATTTGAATTCAGGAAAATGAGTCTTTCTGACTTTAGAACCATCTCTTTATCCACTGAGTCACCTAGCATGACCTTAGTTTGTTATTAAAGCTGGCAATGCATTATAGTGCCCAGACTATAACTATCTTAAAGGAAGATACTGATAGCCTAGTTAGTCTATAAAGTAAAAGATAGTCCATTTTCCAACAATAATAGAGTATATTTTGAAACTTGCCTGATTTGTACTGCATTCTAAAATGTCTTTAAGAAAAAAAGTTACTGCAAAATTATACTTTGTGTTAAACATTTTATGAGACTGTAGCTACAGAAAGCAAGACCATAACACTTTAAGTGTCACAGAGAAAATTAGCCCTCTTTACATTTTAAAAAATGAAAAATAATATTGTGACCTTTAATGGGAAATCACACTCAGAAAACCAGATAAAAGTGATCTGATATCTATAAATATATCACCCTGAAATCCTCTTAGAACTCTCTATTCATAGGCAGTGCAGTGAATCTCAAGCTCTTTTCCTCAAAGGCCCATTCATGAAAAAAAAGCAATGTTCACTTTGAGATGTCAAAATCAGAGGGAAACGAGATTTTTTTAAAAAAAATAGACACGGACAGTATAATATTGCCTTTCTCCCGGATAAGACATTTACTTCTCCTCCCAATGGAGCATACAGCCATTTGAGGCATATATGCTTATTTCTATAGACTACAGACTATTTATCCATTTCTTTGAATTGAAAATCAAAATCTTACCAGTGACTTCTGAAAACTGGCATTCTACCAGCTCTGAGGCTGACATCTATTTCATGAATGCAAAACACAGTTCAATCCCATTCCAATCCTTTCAATTCAACTCCATTCAGTTTGCTTACAGTAGATTCAATTCATTTCAACAAACATTTATTTAACACCTTGTATATTCAAGGCACTGTGGAAGATACCAGGGATGGAAAAAATAAAACACCTTTTGCCCTTTAAGAGTTTGTATTCTACAAAGGGACATATTTTGCATATAGATCGATAAATATCAAATAATTTTAGAAAAGAAAACATGAACAAATAAGGGGTCCATAATAGATAGGTGGCCAAAGGATATGAGGAAAGAGTTTTCAAAAGTAAAACTGAAAATTATTAACAATGTAGTTAAGTACTAAAGATTAATAATGATGAAAGAAATACAGAAGGAAACAACCCTAAAGTTTCAGATGATTCATTCATGATAAGCCATAGGGATAGTTAATACCAGAAAATTTAGAGAAAGACAAAACAAGACTAGTGCATTGATGGCAGAACTCTTAATTGTTCCAAAAGTTCTGTAAAGCAGTTGGGAATAATGCAAAGAAAGTAACTAAAATGCCTACTTCCTTTCACCTAGTGATTCCATTCCAAGGAGGTTAGGAACAAAAAAGAAAGGCTCTATATACACCAAAGTATTTTGCAATTTCACTTTTTATAGCAACAAAGAATTGAAAGCAAAGTAGATGCCCATTGATTGAGGGAATAGATAAGCAAATTATGATAAAGGAATGAAACTGAATAATATTGTATTAAGAAATAGTGACTATAAAGAAGCAAGGAAAGATTTATAGGTTGAGAACAGTAAGGACCTCAGAGGCCATCTTGTCCAATTCCCTTATTTTCCAAATGAGGTCCAGGAAGGTTAGACATGTCCAAAATTATATGTAGTAGATCATTAACCTTTGATGACTATGGCATGGAAAAGTAAAGTTACTTATCCAAGGTCCCAGAGTCAGGAGACCTGCCCAAATCTCTTCAGACTTTTCTTATAAAAATCTAAGTGGATGGGGAAGTTTGATGAAGACCCACTGGTAGAAGAGGATGGTGGCAAGACCAACCTTACCTTCTTGCCATCTATTAATTCTCCTCCCACTGTTCTTTCTTTTTTCAAATATCTAGGATCTTTCTAGCTACTAGGTAGCCCCAAGATGGTCAGTGTTCTCTATCATGGTAAATCTATCGTTTACAAGACAAAGGAGAATTCCTTAGACCCAGAATTCAAAACTGGCTTATATGGGAAGAGATAACTTGCTTATGTTATTTTCAATGTTATGTACATATTTTATTTTCCCTATTAAAAAAGTCATTGTCCTCAGGGAGAGGATTCATCTTATTAATCTTTTTGTCCAGCCATAGTATTTAGCCCTTTGCATATAATGAGAACTCAATGTTTATTAAATTTTGTTAATTTAATGAGAATTGGAGGCTCAATAGCCTTCCCTAGCAGTATTAGAAATTGATTATTCAGAAGACAATTAAGAAATATCAAAACAAAACTATTATTTTTTAGGTTTTTGCAAGGCTTGCCCAAGGCCACGTAGCTATAGGTAATTATTAAGTGTCTGAGGTTGGATTTGAACTCAAGTACTCCTGACTCCAGGGCTGGTGCTCTATCCACTGTGCCACCTAGCCACCCCAAAACAATACTATTAACTGAATCCCTACTCTTTACATAGGATCATAGACCCAAGAAAGGGATTTTTAACCTTTATTTGTGTCATGAGAAACAGTAGAGATAATCTGTGGACCCCTCCTTGGAATGAATGCTTTTTAAAAATTTTAAAGTATAAAATAAAGTTAATACGATTACAAAGGATAACATTTTTTAGTAAAATGAAATTATAAATTAATTTAAATTAAATTCCAAAGTAACAAGTTAGGAATCCCTTATAAATGGAAGTCAAATGACTTATTAAAGGTTAAAATTAAAACAGTTGTGGTAATTAAATCTGATTCCAAATTTGTCATTCTTTTCATCTATCCTCTGCTGCCCCTGAAAGTCTTTCTCTCTCTCATTCCATACACACACACACACACACACACACACACACACACACACAAACAGGTATAGGAAAGAGCTTTATATAAATTAAAAGAGACAGACTGATGTGGCTAAAAGAATATTGACTTACAGAAGACAAAGACATTAGTTTGAAAATTGGCTCTATTCTTTGTTAGCATCAAGTTGCTTATGATTGCTGAGTTTCAAGCTTTTTTTTTCATTTGTAAAATGCTAATCATAATGCTTATATTGTCTCTCTTACAAGGTTACTGGGATCCTCAAATGAGGCAATATACTTTATAATAGCTCATATTAATAACATTTTATTAGTATATAAAACTTGGTGTAGAAGCCCCTGGTAACCATGAACAAGCTGCAACACATTCCAAACAGGTAATTATGCAGGATAATGTGGTCAAAGAAACAAAGCCTGAATAGCCATATTATGTGAGTTAATTGATGGGTATAACATGAACTTCTTTTGTGTCCTCTCCAAGCCAAGATACTTCAGTGTGAAACTGAAGAAAGTAGTCCAGGAGCACAGAATGGTTCCAAGAACACCATACAGAATGATTAGAACAATATAAATGCAAAGAAAAAAAATAACCAAACAATTGAAACAAAATGCTATGAAGTCCAAATGACCAAGATGTCTCCAAAGAAGAAATGGAAAGAAATCTCATTCTGATTTTTTGAAAAGTTCTGGAACTATGGATGTGAATGTGCCAAAAAATAATGCTTATTTAATCTGTTGGTTAATTTCTCTTTCTTCCTCTTTTAAAAAAGTATTTATTATAAAATCTGATTCTCTGGGCAAATCTCTCTAAAGCTGGTAGAGGGATATTTTGGGAAAAACTGGTGGTCTAGAAAGAAAATATATTAATAAAATTTATTCTAACAAAATGTAAGTGGAGATGAAAACTAAATTCACCAGGTAACCACAACTATAAGGTAAGGTATTTACTTAGTGGAAGAAACTAGGAGTTCACTATTCCAATAAAATCCCAAATCTAATCCCTTTATGTCTCCTGTAATCCAAATGAAAATGACATCAGTAAAGATGATTTTTCCAAAATTTCAATTGAACAAGCACGTAATACATTCACTAAGTCCTATGGTGGCTGGGGGGAATGTAAAGACACAAATAGGACACGAATTCCCTGTTCTCCAGAAGCTTCATAGATGCCACTGCAGGTAACCACATCTATACAAGGTTTGCAAAATATATAGTATCACAAGGAAGTTACTCGGTAATTTTAGGGGAGACAGGAAGTTCACAAACAGCCAAGGAGGGCAGGAAAAGTCTGCAATAATTCACATTTGCAACAACTGAGTACAGTCATTACTAGTCTGAACATCATGTACTCCCTTCTCTCTGAAAACAGTCTCAAGGGTCAGTAAACATGCATCATCCTTGCTTCTTCTTCATCAATTGTCCCAATTCCATTTTACCACATTGGGAAACTGTGCCCTTATATCACACACACACACACACACACACACACACACACACACACACACATATCAATTTGGAAATTAAATGAGGTACAAAGAAATGCCCCTCTACAACTTAGCATGTTACTTGTGCCTGAGATAAGGGAAGGATGGAGGTCATTTAGTTCTGCTGGCATTACACAAACTGGGCCTCAAAACCATTTTATCAGACCACAAAGGAAGGAGTGACAGGTCTTGGTGTCTGGGCCACTCTGACCAAAGCCTGGTTTCCTGCCCCTTTCTTTTGACAGAGGCTCTCTGCTGAGATCCTTTTTCATCAGGGAAGGACCCTTTTTCATTTAGATCAGATTTTTCTCACATACTTTTCTGGTTGCTATTGGCTTCTTCATTCATATGAAGAAATCAGAGTAGTCAATCTGAGTACGTGTGTTAAGGGGTCAGAGTCCGCACCACAGATAGGGAAGATGAAGACACCCTTTGCAAGTCTTTGGGGGAGAAAAAGGCATAGGCATCTTTAAATACTCCATGACAGCCATGCAAATCAAAATACTTTATTAATATGGCAAAAAGACCTCTTTCTTACACACACATACACACACACACACACACACACACACACACACACACACACACACAGTTTCTGCCTGCTTTTAATCATCATATTTATTTTGAAAATCATTTTGTAATAGCCAATCACAACATTAAACCAGGATGTCCATTTGGAGTCCAAATCTAAAGAACTAGGTTCTCTTTCTATGGATGAAATGAAAAGAGATGGACACTATTGTAGTATGGAAATGTCAATGAAAAAGAAATAAAGGAATTGTTCAGGCCTAATTAAATATTTACATGTGAGTCAGTTTGGCCTGGCAAATAGAATGCTGGGATTGAAGTTAAGAAGACCTGGGATCCCTGCTTCTGATAAAATTAGCTCTGGATCCCTGGATAAGTCACTTTATCTTACTGTTATTCCATCTCCTCATCTATGGATTGAAGGATTTGACTCAAAGACCTCAAATACCCCTATCTAATTCTATAGATATCATTGTATAGCCTACGCAAATCAAATAACTTCTCCATTCCTTAGGCAACTTTCTAGGACTTAATGAGGAGTTTCATTCTGCATAGGAGGAGGGAGATACTTTTCTATGTTAAAGAAATCACCAATGTTTTCCTTAGATAAGTATATATATATATATATATATATATATATATATATATATATATATATGTATATATATGCAGATGCTTAGACCTATATTCATAGTATTATGCATATGTATCTATATAAAAATGTGTTTATATATTATAAATATATAATTGAATTTGATTAACTTTTTTCAACCTCCTAAAAATATCTGATAGTCTACATATTCTTAGAGGGTACTGGGGATGGATCCCAAATGACAATTGAAAGATTTCCTCCCTTTAAAGAGTTTATATTAACCTACAGGGATATAGCTCAGTACCACAGTTCAGGAAGGTCAACTGGGGCTTGGTTTATGCTGACCATATATTATAGAAAAGCATTTAACCATCTGAACCTTCATTTTCTCACCTGAGAAAATCTGAGTAATATACATACATAACTCAAAGGGTTAGTAGCATCAAATGAGTTGAAACAAATTAAGTAACTGGCTAACTCTAAACTGTTATATTCAGGCCAGTCAGTGCTATCCTTGTGAATAAAACAAAATAAAACAAAACATTGGCCTGGACAGTCACTTATAGGGGGCTTGTACCTCTCTTGCCAATAATATCAATAAACTGTTTAGAAGAAGGCAGAAATACTTTGATCTCTGGGTGACCATATCATCATCATCATCATCATCATCACTAAACTTTTATTATCATTATTATTGCTGGGAGGGAGAACTTTCTGACCTGATAGTTAGTTGCTATCATATCCAATTCAGAGCAATGATAATGAGGATAATGATAATGAAATTTCACCCAAATCAAAACCAACAATAATAAGGAAATGATGATGATTAGTAAGGATGAGAGAATACATATGCATATACACTCATATATCTCATATATCTATGTATCTGCACACACATACGTTTTAAACATATAAAGTGCTGATGAAGGAGTACATGAAAATGAGAAAAGAATATAAAGAGATACAGTGGACTGGAAATTGCCTGGGATGCTATTGACTTTTTTGTCCATCTTGTAGCAATTAAAGTTATAAACAAAGTTTTTAACTGGCAACCTCTCACGTTCCTTTTCAGAAATCTTTCCTACCTCTAATGCCCCATTTCCCTAAGACCCCATTGTTGTTCCATCCCTGCTTGACAGCCTGTATTTGCAGTATAGAAAAATGTCTGAGGAATATATTGTTAAATGGTCTGACAGGAGACAGGAAGTTGTTTTCTTTAAACCAGAGCCTAAGCCTCTGCCATAGTTATTCAATTTCTGTTACGGCAGGAATCCATTTATGTCTTTCAGAGACAGATGTATCAGGCCATCAGTTGTCCCTGCCAATCACCTCCTGCCAAAGCACTGATGTTTTATTTCATTAGTGCAGGCACTTCCCATTAATTTGGAGACTATTTAAGAGTGCGAGTTCCAAAGGACATTGTGTTTTGGCTCTTTTACTTTGAAGAGTTATTTAATACATTGCTGCAATCAACTGACCTGTTGCCAAAAGGGAAGCATTGGCTGCCCAGTTGTAATCAGTGTCTGACAATATGATGCTGTCTCTTGGCTCAGTGAGGTGGCTAGCAGGCTCTACCTGAAATGAACATGGACCCAAACCGGAAACTTGAACTTAACACAAAAGGTGTGCTCACGTGTATACCTGCCAAATGGAACAGACTGGGGAGAACTGGGCTCTCGCAGATCCTCCATTAATTCATCTATTATAAGAGGACTTCCAAGGTCTCTTCTAACATTCTACAGGTGATCCTAACAATTACTGTACAATAGCTACGAGGTAGGACTCAGCTGTGTCTTGGCACAGATTAAAATGGAACAGGTAAATGCTTATCAAAGCCTACAAAAATACAATATGACATAGCTAATGTTAACTTGAGGGTTTCTAAATCAATATGGAAGCTGCAAGGATCCATTTCTCTTTGGGTTTGACATCATTGGTGTATTTGGCAGAGAATGAGATTTGAAGTTGGGAAGTCTTCGGCTCAATGACCACCTCTGACATATACTAGACTATGTGATGCTGGGCAAGTCACTTAACCTCAATGATCCTGGTATATTCATATCTTCTCAATTTTAGTTAAGCATTGGTGAAGATCATTTTTTAAACTGATGAAATCATGGATCATTCTCATATTTACACATTTGCTATCGCCTGGAAGTATGATTCTTCAGTAAACATTATTCACCAAGAAATACAGAATCCAAGTGTTAGGTACGTGACAGAAGTCATCTACTCTTTTCTTTCCCATCTTCTAGTAGTTTCTTTATATGTTGCTTCTTGTATTAGAAGGTGAACTCCTATAAGACAGATACTGAATTTTTCCCATTTTTTAAATCCCTGATGATTAGGAAATAATAAGCACTTAAATTTTTAGAGATTAGTTTATAAATGTTCCCCCCATAACACTATCAACAGTTGAGTGATCATCCTATTCTTACTCAGAGATATCTGACTGGAGTAGGGGAGAACCTAATACTCTTAAGGGAATCTCATAATCTTGAGAAACAATTTTGTCTTTCGATAGTTTTAATTATTCAAAAGGTGATCCAGTCCCATTCCCCCACCCATTACATAGAGCATAATTTGGCACTATGAAAAATTCATTCAAATAATTTCTAATCAAATTTAATCTTTCCTTATATTTGCTATTTTATATAAGACTAGTTACTCAGAACTTCTAGAGGCTGAGCTTTGCTTTGTTCTTGAAATCTTGTGTATACTTACACATCTTGGTCACCTTGGACAGATGATTGACTTTACTCTCCACCAGTCTTAGTTTCCTCATCTCTAACATAATAGATTGGGGATAGATGAATATAAATAAATTTATTTTCCCTTTCTAAATCTGTGTATGTTTTATTCAGGGCCAGTCAAGTGGCACAGCAGATAGCTTCCCAGGTTGGAGTGAGGAAGAGCTGAGTTCAAATTCAACCTTAGACACTTAGTAAGTGATCCTGTGCAAGTCATTTAACCCTGTTTGCCTCAGTTTCCTTATCTATAAAATGAGCTAGAGAAGGAAATAGCAAACCACTCCAGTACTTTTGCCAAGAGAACCCCAAATGGGGTCATAGAGAATCACACACAACTGAAAATGACCCAACAACAAATGTTTTATTCCAGGAATAGCAATGGAGCAGAAGACCTTTCTTAATTAGGCTTCAGACACTGTTATATCTAGCTTCATATTTGTTTATAATGACACATGTGGGAAAGGAAGTTCACAATGAACTGATCATTATCTTTGCAGTTCAGAGTCCTGGATTGAAAACTAAGCTCTGAAGCCTAGTGGTTACATGACTCTGGGTGACCTTTTTAATGATTTTGAATCTTAGATTTGTCATCTATACAATGGGCATTATAGTTGAACTATCTATCTCACAAGGTCATTGTGAGAAAAAAAAGGTTTTGTAATCCTCAGAGTGTCATAGACGTATGAGTTATTGATAATGTAACATTACAAACTTTTGAGTTAACACTTTCTGGGGCTTAACACATACATAGATACACACAAAAAACACAAGCACAGACAAAAGAAACACAGACACAGACACAGACACAGACACACACACACACACAGACACACACACACACACACACAGACACACACACACACACACACACACACACACACACCCCTCCAAAAACCAAGACTTTGCTAAAGTTATTTCAAGACTGGATGGCTACTTGACGATCATATTTTAAAGAGATGTCTTAATATGGGGTAGACTAGAGTCGTCATTAGTCTCTTCAGGCTTTGAGCACCTTTGCTGCCACAAAGAGGTACTCATTTATGTAGTGCCAGGTTTAATTCACAAAGTATTGTGTGTGTGTGTGTGTGTATTGTGTCTCCTCAAAG
The DNA here is from genome assembly GCF_037893015.1 of Macrotis lagotis. Lineage (NCBI taxonomy): Eukaryota > Metazoa > Chordata > Mammalia > Peramelemorphia > Peramelidae > Macrotis > Macrotis lagotis. The sequence goes on from NC_133660.1 coordinate 264,942,469, forward strand.
AAGATAGAATGTCCCATAAACCAGAGTACCTATCACATACTTCTTTTACATCTTTCATGATGTTAGCACCCAATAGGTACTTAGTGCCCCAAACTCACACTTCTACTGTCTTTTAAGATTAAAACAGTGTTTGGGGGGTGGCTAGGTGGCACACTGGGCCTGGAGTCAGGAATACCTGAGTTCAAATCCAGCCTCAGACACTTAATAATTATCTAACTGTGTGGCCTTGGGCAATCCACTTAATCCCATTACCTTGCAAAAAAAAAAAGTGTTTTGTCCACAGTGTCTACTATAAATAGATAGTGTAAAAAAGGGGGAAAATAATATAATAGAAAGGGCACTAGATAGGCAAGCAGAGGATATGCGTTCAGATCTCCCTTTGGCCCCCTGTACCATGTCTAGGTCTGTGGTGTCAATATTCTTGTCTCTGAAATGAAGGCATTGTTTCAGATGACCTGTAATGTCCTTCTCATCTCAAAGATCCCCATTTTACAAGTGGGTATCTGAAGGGCCAAGGGCTTAAGTGAGTCATGATGTTTTATATCAATAGTAGCAATCAAATCAGGAAATTAAACTCTGACTTGTCTTCTTTCCCCTAAATCATAAAGTCTCCCTTTCTGCTTGGTTGGTCAACTTAAGGGGGGTAAATCAGAAATTTGCTTCCAAATATATTTTGTACATTATCATACATAGGAAAAAGCACCCATAAATGTAACATAAAGAGTGAGAAAATCCTAGAATCTGCCAACTATTCTTTACCACCACTCTCCTTATTCTATCATTTAACTGGGGCAGAGCAGAAGCCTTAGGAAAAAAAAAAAACCTGCTTTTGAAGAGTCTTTGAGAGTCCACAGTGATGCAGACGATCTCTTACCCCACAGCTCCCCCAAAGCAGAAACTAAAGTGGCAGCAAGTCTTGGGAGCTTTCATGAAAGAAACTCCAGTTAGAATCAAAGAGATGCCCAGCTATTCAACCAAGTTGTAATTCTGTACCATATGAAAGCAAATCAAAATGAATTTAGCAAGCAAATAAATAAGGGTTCCCTGGAAATGACGCTTATACAAAGTTAGGTAATCATGAGCAAGGGGTAAAAAGGCAGTCCAGGAGCCAATGGGATTCTTTATCATGGGTAATCAGTCACCCCAACTAACCATTTAGTGCAATCTTGCCATTCATCCAAGGAAAAGAACAATTTGTACTCAGTGAAGAGTAAAGAATAAAGATTTAATTCATTTTACTATTGCTGACCTGAGCATAGATTCATCTCATCTTCTACTGGCAGAGCAGGTGCTGGGATGCTTCTTGGAAGGCAGCAGCATGTACTTAGACCTCATTGTATTGTAGAGACAAAAAGCAAGGTTAGGAGCTGGGGATCTGTGTTTATTTACTAGCTCTGCCAGTTATGCCTTGTGTGGCTTTACCTGATCACGGCCTCCCTAGCCTCAGTTTCTTTATTTGTCAAATTAATTTGTCCAATTGGATTAGATTAGATGATCATATTCTTCCTAGCTCTAAACTTACAATGGCATGTCCATCCACTCTCATTCTGTCTAACCCATACTATAATAATAATACTAGAGTAAATTTCAGTTTTAACAAAGGATCCAAATAATGAATTGGCAAAAAAAAAAAAAAAAAATATATATATATATATATATATATATATATATATATATATATATATATATATAATATGGTTGGATGATCCTATACATAGCAATGTTCTCTTATAGAATCAAGAAGGCTCCTGTTAGAGTAGGAGAAAAGGGTTAAATACACCAGTGCCATCATGACTAGACTTTCTCCACTGTCTTCTTATCATGGTCTTCATGAAATCACAGAACCTCAGAGTTTAAAGGGAATCAAGTGGTCATCTAAATTCTGCCTGCAGACCCTTAAAGAAGCTTAAGGAGGGGCAGCTAGTGGTGCAGTGGATAAAGCACCAGCCCCAGAGTCAGGAGTTCCTGGATTCAAATCCAGTCTCAGACACTTAATAATTACCTAGCTGTGTGGCCTTGGGCAAGCCACTTAACCCCATTTGCCTTGCAAAAACCTTAAAAAAAAAAAGAAGCTTAAGGATCTAATTCTCAATTGAAGCTGCAATTAATTTTTAGATAACAAGGAGTTCAAATATGTCTTTTTAAACTGTTTACCAGTTTCCCTTCATCTAATTCATTTTCCTTATGTCATTCTCTAGTATGGTGAAGACCGATATCATAACCACCCTTTGACTTCTCCAGGTTGAACGTGTTCCTCTTGTTTGACCAGACTTTGTACAGAACATCCTTGAATCACCCTCTCCATCCTGATAGCCTTCTTTTCAATTTTCCCCTTCTCCTTAAAGTTCTTTCTAAAATAGATTATGACAAATTGAAAACAATATGGACAAAAAATGGAGATCACTGTCATTTGATACTAGAGTAAAACTGAACATATCAGTAGTCATGAGAATTAATAAAAACACAATATCTATCTATGTATCTATATATCTATCTATCTATTTATCTATCTACCTATCTATCTCTATTTGTCCAATCTTGAATTAATGGTGCTTTGGGGAAATTCATCATTTCTATGGCTCTCAGTTTTAAATGTAAAGACAAGATTGAATTCTTTCATATAGCCCAATAATCAGAAAAAAAAATTGATTTCAATGTCACTTCAGAGGTCAATCTAGTCTAATTCATATTGTTATTTAAACTTTTCTTGAAGTCGTAAAATAGCCAGGAACGTATTAGACCCCGCCATTAAGCAATTTTGTGCTAAATTGATCTCCTCATTCTCTTCTATCACTCCTAGTTCTTTATTTTGGTGCAAGTAAAACAAGTCCAATCCTTTTATGAAACAAACTTCAGAAGGAGGAGATATTCCCTGTTCCCATGAGCCACATCATAGATCCAAAGAGGTGGCAAGTTACTGGGGAGAACGTCATTTAGCAGGGCTAAATCAATAATCCATCACATTAAAAATCACTTTCTTTTGGATTGTATTAATATTTCTATGTCTTTAAATTTGAATATATATATATACATATTAAAAGAAATGTATGCATACACATGTGTATACATGCATGCCTGCATATATATATATATATATATATATATATATATATATATAACTTGTCAATCAAATTCAAAACCCTTGATATTTAAATTTTGACATTGATAGGGAATGGGACAAAAGAGGAATGTACAAGAATGAGAGAAGTTGAGACCTGAATTATTTCTTCATGATGAGTGTTACAAGTTTAAGTTTCTTCTTTTTTTGTTTTTGTTTTTGTTTTTTGCTTTTTGCAAGGCAATGGGATTGAGTGACTAACCCGAGGTCTCACAGCTGGGTAATTATGAAGTATTAGAAGCCAGATTTGAACTCAGGTTCTCCTAACTCCATGTATGTCTCTATCTACTGCACCACTGAGTTGCTCCTCAAGTTTAAGATTCTTATTCCAATTTCATATTCCTATTGGGAGGGATATTCTGACTACCCTAGCTAAGGTAAATTAACAAATAAGAAGGCATACAATACAAGCTGAATCTTGAAAAAACAAACAGAAAATATGATTAATTCTTTCCGAAGTTGATAGCTCCAGAATACCTTGAATGGCCACATGTGGAGAACTATTTGGTGTGAAATCTATTTACATTCTTAGCAATAGCTATAAAATCAGACCTGGGCAAAACAATGGACCCACAGAACTTTGAATTATCAACACTGATTTTAGTCCTCCTAAAAATTATTTTTCTGCATCTCTAAGAATAGAATTTGGGTGAAGACAAACTTACATTTAAAAACTAAAGGTGGTATTCTGGGAATCAAGTCGATTTAATAATTAAAAAGGGTGCTTAGAGAGCAAAATAAAGGTTTGCCTTCTTAATCCCACCAAGAACCTCTCCAACTATTTCCTCTACCTCTTCCCACCTTGCCCCATTCTCCATTCTACTGATGGACAAGGTTATTTAAGGAGAGCAGTACATCTCCATTTTGGGGGTTCTGACTCTAGCTAGATTCCTTCCCTACTCACACTGGTGAAGTCTGTGAAAATGAAATATCAATAAATGTGCTTGTTAAACTGAATTCTGTTTTCCTCTTTCTTAAGATCAAATCCTCTGGTAATATTTATCCCTGATTAGGACAAACTCTGGAAAGTTTAACATGCCTTTATTTCCAATAGGCCAAAACTCGTGAGGACCTTTCCTTGTTTTGGGGGAGTCTCCTTTCACAGAAAGAACACCACCTACCCTTATTTCTTTAAACTCCTTATTCTGTCCTTAGCCTCACTTTGTCCTAAGTTCTGCATACCTATGCCAGACAATATATATTCTCATACCACTGAGTGGGATATTCCCTCTTAAGAGTTAACATTCCTAGTGAAGTCCTCTCGGGGTTAAAAATCATTAAAACAAAGACAGACTATTAGCCTTAGACTATTCTTAGAAGAAGGAGAGAGGCCTTGCATTCTCAGTCAGACACCCTGCCGATTCTGTTAGGGAGGGAAATAGTGGAAGACTTCCAGAGAAGAGATCTTGCAGTCTTAGTTAGCCACCTATTTGATAATAGACTGTGAGAACAGTAGCCTGGCTTCTCTTATTTGATAAGTACTAAACTAAGAAGATAGTAGAGTTCCTTAGAAGACCTTGCATACTCAGACATGAATTAATTTAACAGAAAGTCATTAGAAATCTTCTGATACCCTTGCCATCTGGATGGTGAGGTAATATTTTATGAAAACCTTTTATTATTCTCTTTGTTGCTGGGTAGCTTTTTCACATAAAGATTGTATCTCTGAAAACCTTAACCAATGAGGTTGGAAGAGAGAGAGGGCTAGGGAGGGAGGAATCCTGCTAGGCCATATAATCTTGCTTGACTACCACCTCGGGGCAGCTCCTTGATCTTCACTACCTTTGTGAGACTTGGAGTATGCCCTTTTCTCAAGAAAAGCCAAAATAAACTTTCCTTTTTGCTCAGAGGAGGTTCTCTATTTTTTTAAAATGGGTTTTTATCCCACATACCATAACCTTCTTCCTCATTTTCCATAAGCTATTCAGGCATGCCCTCAGATTTATTAGATTATAAATTTAGTCAAAAGAAAGAATCTGAAAAAATAATTTTCAGTTAAGTGTTAAGGGCTTATGATCAGTTAATCAATCAATATTTTTTTTTATTAAGTGCCTACTATGGGCCACGTACTCTGCTTGGAGGAACTGGGAATGGAAGCAAAAAAAAAAAAAAGAAAGAAAATGTCCCTGTTTTTGACAAGTTTACATTCTAATGAAGCACCAGGGGTACCGTATTATTGTGGAGAGCTGTGCCTCCAAGCAATGGATAGTGACATTTAAGATAGCAGTATCATACTAATGAGAAAAATATTAAAGGCTCATTGGGAAAGTGCTGGGGAAGCGATTCATAATATCTTTAAATATCACATAGTCAAAAAATAGCAGAATTTTACTTGAACAAGATTTCACTCTCTCTAATATCTCATAAATACTCATCTAACTTTTAGCTGAAGATATGCTCTAGAAGCCTACTCTATACATGAATAGCCCTAAATATTAGGAATTCTTTCCATGCCTCACTTCCCATAGAGCAAGCCTACATTTACTCTTTATAAGTGCTACTCTTTGTTCTTGGTTCTGCCTTCACTCCCTCTAATAGGGCAATTGGTGATTGAGTGGTGAGAGTCATAGGTCTAGTGTCAAGATGACCCATCTTCATGAGTTCAAATCAGCCTCAGACTTTTATCAACTGTGTGATCCTGGGCAAGTCACTTAACCCTGTTTACCTATTTCACATCTGTAAAATGAGTTGGAGAAGGAAGTGGCAAATCACTCTAGTATCTCTGCCAGGAAAATACCAAATGGGGTAGAAAGAAGAGGACATGCTGGAATGGAAGAACAACAATCGCTTTACCACCTGGGAGCCTTTATGTCTTTTAAGATTATCTATCATGTGCCCTTCTGCATTTTCTCTTTTCTAGCCCAAACAATTGCAATCCTTTTAGCCGATACTCCTAGGGCAAGAATTTGGGGTCTTCATGGGCTTGATTGCCTTTCTTTGAACCTTCTCTACATTATCAAATGGGAGAACGCAGTATTCCATGTGAGATCTAACCAAGGCAGGAGTCAGCAGGAACTCTCACCTTCCCTTTTCTGGACCCTATGCCTCTCTCTTGATGTAAACTAAGATCAAATTAGCTTTCTTGGCTGCATACCCTACTGTTGACTCATCTATTCTACCCACATGAAAAGACTGCTCCATGTAGCAAATTGTTCCTTGGAAACAAGCAAGGCTTTCTGGGAGTTCATCCAACCTTCTGGGCAAACTTTGGAGGGTCAAAATTATCAAGATCAAGTCAACCATGTAGACCCAGCCTCCAAAATCCCAATGATATAAACATTATTAGGCCTTTAAATGGTTCCTTTATTTTAAATATTTATATTTGGGGGTATTATTTTATTATTGGAATTAAAAAGAATTCTATTTTTAAAAAATTATTGTTTTAGGGATTTTGTAAAAGATCAATGACTTAAGAAATATATAATGTAAAATAATATAAATATAAGTAGCTATAACAAAGATTAAATTTCTTTCTAGATCTAACGCCATCTACCCTACTCTTCCAAAATGTTTATAACTCTTTTTATGTCACAGGTAACTCAAATGAAACATCCAATCAATTGTAGTTTCATTTGATGGATAGGTCATAACAATTCTACTACTTTCTAAAGAAAAGTTAGATACCTAGAGAAGCCTCTTTCTATAGAAGCAAACAAGCACCAGAATTACTGAATGATAAATGAAGGGAACATTTATTCGATATCCTACATTGTGTTAAGCTGGAGATAAAAGTACAAATAAGAAAGGTAGTCTCTGCCCCTTGTGCTGCTTAGATTCCAATGGGAAAGGTTAAATACACAAAAGAAAGTGAGAAGGGACAGAGGGGTTATATGACACTTCAAGATTTGGAAAAGTTTGAAAAATAGTGGAAAGACATAAGATAAAATGAAGGCTTTTCTATGAGAGCCCTGAGACCCAGTGCTATTTAGAAGAGGTCAGAATGGAAGTTTGGAAATGGCTAGGTCAGAAGATGCTATGCTAACTATGGAGTCAGACTAGTCACTAGTCAAGAATAATGTTCAAATTTAGCCCATTCAACTATTCTGGGTCTTAGTTTTCTTATTCTTCAAAAGAAAGAGTTGGACTAAACTGTCATGGATCCCTTCAGCAATCTGGTGCAGTGGATAGAGCACTTGGCCATGACTCAGGAAGACCAGAGTTCGAATCTAGTCTCAGGACACTTCCTAGTTGTATGACCTTTGATAAATCCTTAATCTCTTTCTGACTCAATTTCCTCAGCTGTAAAATGGGAATTATAATTGGACCTACCTCCCAGGGTTGTTGTGAGGATTAAAAAAAGATATTTGTGAAAAGAGTTTATGGGGCAGCTAGGTGGCACAATGGATAGAGCACTAGCCATGGAGTCAGAGGACCTGAGTTCAAATGTGACTTCAGAGACATAATTACCCAGCTGAGTGAGTGACCTTGGGCAAGTCACTTAACCCCATTACCTTAAATAAAATTTTTTTTCAAATACTTTAAAAAACGTTTAGCACATGGTGCTGTATAAATACTTATTCCTTCTCTTTTCTTCTTCCCTAGTGAAATCCATGGACTTCTCTAAAAACTATTTTGAAATACATAAAATATATAAATAAAATTAATTATCTTAAAATACAGTTATCAAAATATGTTTAAAAAAAGATTCAGGGATTTCAGATTGAAAACTTCTGGACAAGAGAATCTCTATGTTCCCTTATAACTTTGGATCTAGGGGGTTAAACCAGGATTCTGTAGGACCTAGCTTTTACAGACGAGCAGGTGGTTTTTTTGTCTGCAGAGGATCTAAATTCAAACACATAAATAAATCATGAAAGATCTATCATCTAAGAGATTATTCACTTTGCTGTGATCTGCGCTGTTGAAGGGAAGGGATCTATAATAAATCTAAACATAATTTGTTTGTGGTTGGAGAAGAAAGATTTTGACAGATCTGAAGTAAATATAGGCAGTCTATGGTTCTTCATTTATAGTATGAGTAAAATAATCTGCCAATACAAAAGAGAAATTTGTTTGTCCTATGCTGCACAGAATTTAATTGCTATAGTTCAGTTATACACAATTCTAAGGAATAGTCAAGATGTTTTGGCTCTACTGTATAATGTCTGGATTTTGTTGCATTGAACATAATGTAGCTGGAAAGAAATGAGTAATTCCCTCAGCTGTGTCTTGCTAATGTAGCTTTCTTCACACAGAATGAATGGTTTAGATTTCTTCCAACTCTAAATTCTGAATATCTTCCCTGGTCCACTGTCGTACATTCATTCAAATGATCCTTCAAGTTCCAGTCTAATTTTGAACTTTCCTTTCCAAATATACCCTTCCTGATATTTATTATCTAAGAGATCTTGGGCAAGTTTGCTAAACTTTCTAAGTCTCAATTTCTTCAACAGTAAAATTAAGGTAATTGAGTTTAGTCTTTTAAGTACTAAAACTAGGAACTATTTATCTCTTCAGTAGAAGCCTTAAAGGAATAACTTAGAGGTGAGGGTATATTAAAATATACAGTTAAAAGGAACTTTAAAGATCATCTGGACTATTCTCTTCCCTGTTGCCCAGAGGAAACTGAAACCTTGGGATGATAATGATTTGCCTCAGGTGCAAATGAGAGAAGGGACAGTGGATAAAGTTAGAGTCCCAGAATCTGGAAGACAGGAGTTCAAATCCAGACTCTGACACTTTCTAGCTATGTGAATATGGGCAAGTCACTTCCCCCATTTGCCTCAGTTTCCTCACCCTTAAATGAAGTGGAGAAGGAAATGGCAAACCATTCCCATATCCTTGCCAAGAAAACCCCAAAAGGCTTCTTGAAGAAGAAGTCATGACTGACTAATAACAACACAAAGAAATAGGAAGAAGGAGTGGTTTATGTGTTTTGGGTGTTGTTTGTTGTAGTTACAATTTCTCTGGGTCTCAGTTTCCTCAACTGTAAAATAAGAGGGTTAGACAAGAGCTGTAGAAATTCTAAGATTTAAGGAACTGTGCCTTGCTCACCACCCAAGACTTAACTAGGACCCTTAGCCATAAGATTATATCATAGGTTTACAATTAAAAGTTTATTGAGTCCAACATCCCATTTGACAGATATGGGAACTGAGGTTCAAGGAAATGATCTTGCCAAGATCACATGGGTAGTACATGGTAGAGTTGGAATGTGAACACAGACCCTCTGACTTCAATACCAAGAGTCATGGCAGAATGGAGATTGAAATGCAGGTCATGGAGTCATAACTGGTCAGAAATGGAAGGGGTTTACTGGTCATGTTGTCTATCCCAGGTAACGAAGGGAATTCAGACCTCCTGAATAAATGCTAATCAGGACTTGGCACAGAGTTCCACTGAAGGGCAACTGACTACTTTTGAACAAAGAGAGTACACTACTGGATCATTCTAATTATGAGAAGGTTTTTCTTTATCTCAAGTCATTTTGACTTTCATTCACCACATTTTTTGACTATTAGAAGATGGAAATACAATGGATAAAGACGTTTGCTGCTGTTTACATCTAGTCAGGACTAAGACATTTGTTGGCTTATTAATGACTGAGTTAAGAGAATATTAGATGATGTCAGCCTGCCACTTTCAGCAAGAACAAACCTTTTGTCCCTGCTTATTCAGCAGCAGGATGAGAAGGAAACTCCCCAAATTATCCAGGTTTGCCATAGGGATTATATGCAATGATGATAGTAGTAGTAGTAGTAGTAGTAGTAGTAGTAGTAGTAGTAGTAGTAGTAGCAGTAGTAGTACTAGCAGTAGTAACAGTAGTAGTAGTAACAGAAATAGTAGTAGTATTAGTAGTAGTAGTAGTGGGTAGTGGTGGTGGTGGTGGTTGTAGTAGTGGTAGTAGAAATAGTAGGTAGAAGTCATAGATTACATTTATATAATATTTACAAAGAACTCAACATTAATTATTTCTTTAATTATAACAACTACCCTTAGAAGTTGTGTTATACTTATTCTCTTTTTCTAAATCATAAAACTGAGGTTCAGAGAAGGTAAAGGCTTATATAGCTTTTTCTTTATTTCCTGTGATGACAATGATGATGATGATGATGATGATGATGGTGATGATAAGACACTTATATAGCAATTTAAGGTGTGCAGAGTATTTTAGATACATAATCTCACCTGAGTCTCACAATAACCTGTCAGCTACTACCATCAATTTTCAGATGAATAAACTGAGGCAGAAAAGGATAAATGATTTGCTAGGGTCACAAATGTAGGAAGTATCTAAAGTGAATTTGAGTGTAGTATCTTAAACCACCCACCCAACCCTGAGATAGGATTTAAACCCAGGACTGTTTTGTTCCCAAACCTTGTACACTTTTAACTACGTTCCAAGCAGTCCAATAGTTCTTTCTCTCACTACAAAATCCCCCAGCTCATAATACAATGAGAGTATCACCCCCTTCATCCCAGATATTCTTTTTAGTATTTCTGAATTCTAGCCTGAGGTTGACCTCACTATGTCTCAGATGGGCATTAACTGTTCTCTAGGACAAATGAATACATGGTCTTACAGAACACTTTATAATAGTGTTTGATGATATCAAATATTATGATTAAGCAAAATCGAAAGAAACAGAAACAATCAGACTGGTCTGTGTTCTCTAAGTCATTCTGTTATTAATGTAATTCTAGTCAGAGAAGCATTTTGCCTGTTCCAAAAGGTTTAGCCTGAAATTAAATATTGTGACTATATCATTATAAACCTGGTGGGACATTGGATAACCATGTCCGTTTATAACAATGAGTGCACACAAAGTGGAACAAGAACCAAACCCGCATGTGCCCTGGAGGACTGAGTATCTAAATGGGTTTCCTTAAGAGACAATCTCTGAAAAGACAGGAAGGATATTTGGAGGAGGCTTTGTGAACCTGATTTTTCTCCAAGAAAGAGTTTTTTTGCAGGCTAGTTAGATCTCTCAGAAGAGAAGCCATGAAAATAAGGAAATAAAAGTATCAGGAGTGATTGATGAATATCTCTGAGGCCCGCCTCTAATTCCAAAGGAAGCCAACCAACCTTAATTTTCATCCTTTCTTCATGTTTGATATATTCAAAGTTGGTAGATGTTTGTTTCTCATAGAAGGGTAAATCTAATTCCCTTGGACTACTTGATAAAACTGCATAGCACCTTACATCTCCCCCTCCTTTCAAGGATCAGCTCACATCTCACCTGCATGCAACTTTATCTCTTCACGTTGTATGTAATGTGTAAACATATTTCTCTTTTAATAAATCAACCCACTGCCTCCCTTCTATTAGAATGTGACCTCCTTGAGGACAGGAAGGCTGTTATTGGCTTTCTTTGTATCCTCAGTGCTTGGCAAATGGATTAATCGATTACGAGAGAAATGATTATTAAATTATCAATTGCTGGGTTTTTTTCCGTTCCTCCTCTTCATTCTCTGTTAGGCCAAGTTAGAATCTGAAGGACATTACTGATAATGAGATTGAACTAACTTTCTCCTCAATCTTGTTCAGACCCAGTCCAAAAGAGGAAGCCTACTGAGTTCTATTCTTCAGACTTGGGTGGGGGTAGGGAGGTAGGAAAGGGCAGATCTTTTGTTCAGATTACCTAAGGCTGAGGGTGCTTTGAGAGTTGAGTGATCAAAGTCTTCCCCATTCCCCTACCCCAGTATCTAATTAGAATAGATTCACCTCTTATTATAATATTCATTCTTCTCATTAATGGTTAAACAATCAGAGTTGATTGCCAACCTCAGGAACACCTACTCTTCCAAGGACATTTAGGCTATGAGTGGGTTCCATAATGGATCTTTGGCACTGGAGAATACCACTGATCCATTTTATTAATTTTCTTCTGACACAAATAATAAATGATTAATTAACCAGAAACCAAGTCTCTGGAACTTTTTATGCCTCTTGATTGAATGATTGATTGAAATCTGAATGACATCTAGACTGAATAGACCTGACTTTTGGAAGAATTTATGGGCATGGCGTCATCTACCTAGGCTAGACTGGGCAAGTGGCAAAGAAATGTAAGTGGGTATGTCTTCTAGTAACCTTCTGATTCCACATGATTTCTATATTATCCAATAACTGCTATTCATAGAACAACTGAGTTTTGGGCTTGTTTCTTTAAATCCCTCAAACAAATCTATTTTTGCATCATAGTACTAGGTAAAATGACTTCTTCCTTCCCTAAATCACAAGCATAAAGAGCATCTTTGACTATTTTCCAGTCTCTGTTTTATTCCTCTGCCCTCAGGCTTTGAACTGATATCAGTAAAAGATATTTCACATACTCTATAAACCTCTTTTAAGGACCTTCAATTTACCTTTCCACGGGCCTATAAACACACTGCTTCACTTTGGTTGGTATTTCCTCTTCTTTCCCTTGTGCTAGAACCTCCTCTATCAGGAATCTTTCCTTGATATTAGTATACATTTCCCATGCAATCCAATTGACTATTGGTGCCTCCTTCCTTCTGATAGCTAGGAGGAAACAGATTCAAATCCTTCTTGGCCCTGTGCAATTCTGAGCTCTCTTGATTTCTAAGCTAACTTATACTAAGAATAAAGGTCAACCTAGAAAGCCCATGAAGAGGTTGGTATATACTTGTCCAAAATCCTGAAAGTGGCCTTTGACAGGAACATATTAACTACCTGCTTCTGTCATACTGACTATCATATCCAAGGTCTTCAGTCACTATCGAGGAGATGTCCTTCCCTTGTCCCACTTTGGAGATTGGTCAAATTTGAACTCAGGTCCTCCTGACTCCAGGGCCGGTGCTCTATCCACTGTACCACCTAGCTGCCCCTGAGACCTAAATCTTAAATCAAGGATATTTTAGTCCAATTTAGGATATCTGTGGAAATATCATTTGCTGTCTAGTTTAGGAAATGGATACTATTCTAATAGCCTTCCCTAATTGTCTGACTTTCCCCAGCTGTTCTCCCTTTGGTGTCTCTGGTTAAGCCATATATTTTTTCCCCTCTCAAAGGTCAAATAAACGGAACTTTTGCTTTCAGGACTGACTGCCTCACTTCTTTCTTCCTACATAGACTCTTTCATCCTCACAATGAACCAAGATGATATGCAAACTTCACTTAGTTCCCTAGCTGCTCATAGTACCAAGTATTTTTAGTTATTTTGAATCATCCCCGCAAAAAGTAATTTAGGTTTTTGTGGAAAGAGCCATGAATCTTTTTTTGCTTGTTTGTTTGTTTGAAAGGCAATGGGGTTAAGTGACTTGCCCAAGACCACACAACTAGGTAATTATTAAGTGTCACATTTGAACTCAGGTCCTCCTGACTCCAGGGCCAGTTCTCTATCCACTGTACCACCTAGCTGCCCCGACCCCTGAATCTTAAATCAAGGATATTTTAGTTCAATTTTGAAACTTTTACATTTATAACCTCTCTGTTTTTGGATAAGACATTTCACTTCTCCTAATAAATGAATAAATAACAGCTAATAACAATAACTAAGTATTGATGTAGAATTTTAAGTACTATTTCATTTAATCCTGACCACAAATCTGGGAGGTAGGTGCTATTATTCCCATTTTACAGTTGAAGAAACTGAGACAGCATGTATAAGTGACTTTCCCAGGATCATGCAATAAGTATCTGAGATTGGATTTGAACTCAGGTCTTTCAGTCTCAAGCTCCAATATACCCATAGGACTATCTAGCTGCTTATGAGTGAATGTTTAGATGAAGGAATGAAGATTTTTGAGGTTCTTATGTGCCAAACACTATTCTAAGCACTAGAGATAAAAAGATCATTTCTGTTCTCAAGGAGCTTTTATTCACTTAGGGTGGCCAGGAAGGGGCAATTTGGTCCTGAAAGTACAGGAATGATCACTGTATTTTATTTTTTAATTATTTGCTTTTTTTGGCAAGGTAATCAGGCTTAAGTGATTATGGAGAATCACAAAGGTATTAAGCGTTAAGTGTCTAAACCTGGATTTGAACTCAAGTCCTCCTGACTCCAGGATTGATGCTCTCTCCACACTATCTACCCCTGAACTTGTTTTATCTATGAAATGGGGACATATTAAATCTAAAAGGAGACCTCTGGTTGGGGACAAAAAGAGTCAAACAATCTAGATCTAGGGTTCCAAACCTGAGGTCTGAAGAACCCCCCCCACATACACACACACACACACACACACACACACACACACACACACACAAACACACATTATACTTTTATGAATAGATCTCCAAGGAATCCTCCATTCAGTGCTTTTTTTTAGGTTGGTTTTTTGTTTTGCAATGCAAATGGGGTTAAGTGGCTTGCCCAAGGCCACACAGCTAGGTAATTATTAAGTGTCTGAGGTCTGATTTGAACTCAGGTACTCCTGACTCCAGGGCAGGTATGCTATCCACTGTGCCATCTAGCCATTCAGTGCTTTTATAGATAGATTTCAGGGGTCTATGATTTAAAGAAGAGGGGGAAATTATTTCTTTAATTCAATGTAATTGGTTTCCTTGATAATTCTATGTATCTAAAAAAGATTATTCTGAAAAGGGATGAATCATGGGCTTCCCTCTACTGCCAAATCAGTGCATGACACCTTTTGACCAGGAGTCCTTAATTTAAGGATAACAAGTGATTAAGTGGCTAACCCAAAGTCAAAAGGGTCTTAGAGTAGGAGTTTCAAGACTTGAACTTGGGTTTTCCAGTAAAAGTTTCCAGATGTGAACTCCAGTCTCAGATGCCAAATCCAAAGCTCCTTTTATATTCAAAAATGATACTCAATAATTCACTTGCTTATCATGGTATCATCTCCCCTGATAACATGGTCTTCCTCAAGAACAAAGAACAAACCTCATCAAAATAATGCTTTCCGATTGTTGTTGAACTCGAAAAGTAGATAAGAGCTCACTTTCTATTTGAGGGGATGATCAAAACAACCTTTTAATAATATAAAACTAGCATTATCCTCTAAGCTCTAAGGAATTCTTGGAGACTTCACCTAGCCAGAGTCTAGTAGGAAGTGATTATTCCTGGTGGTTATTCATTCTCTTCCTCTTCCTTCTTTATCCCAGATCCATAGCATGAAGGCTTAAAAGGGAGAGAAGAGTTTTCAAGTAAAAAAAAAACTTCTGGAAGAGGATCTGGGATGTCCAGGCTCTGGAATATTCAGTAACAAAAACAGTAGCTCCATCTCTAATTCTGCTCCTTCAACCTAGGTCTTCACCTGGAAGGATCAGGGGCTCATAGGTTGCACTGTTGGACTTTCTTCATAGTCTCCTCATGCCTGCAATTAAGCAATTATAACCAAACTGAGCAACATACTCAGCCTTCCTCTGTGGAAATCGTATTTTATTTTAGGCTGCTATTAGAGCCCAGAGCAGAAAGCTGTCCCAGAGCTGAAATTCATCTCCCTACCAGTTCTCAGCTTGAAAATAATGGGAGGTTTCCTTCAGCATCATTTCATTTCAGGGATTTTGGCTGGCTCGCTCCATTGTTGGAGATCAACTTGGGGTTCCAAGGAAGTGTAGATCCGGGAAAAGGGGGCACTGCTTTCTGTGTGTGTGTGTGTGTGTGTGTGTGTGTGTGTGTGTGTGTGTGTGATGTTGTTGTTGCTGTTTCTTTCTTTTTAAATAACATCTTGGATATACAAAGTACTGTTTAAGAAATAATTGTACTTTCTCTTCATGTCTATTGCAAATGTGTTTTATATAATTAAAAGAATTCATTCTTGTACATATGCATAAACTCTCAATCTATAGTACTATCTGGAGACCTTTTCTCATCTGCCTCCTCCCCAATTCCAATTCCCTTTCCCTTTCTCTATTCTTTTAGTGACACTACTAAAGTATGATGGCTTTGCCTGTAGGGAAAGACTGGAAGGAGAACCCAACATTTATACAAAAAAAAAAAAAGTTCTTGTTTTTGAGTTACCAGGAATGACCTTGAAAGCATAATTCTGCATCCCATCCACATCTATATTAAAGCAAAATTTTTTTAAAGAGGTGGGATGGTTACAAACATCTTGAAACTAGAGTGATTTTTGTAATCATTGAGCTAACTTGATCAAATAAAAATAAATTAAAAGAGCTTGAAAAGGGATAGGAGAGTTCTTAACTAGTGGCACCTAGATTCCAAGAAAGAGATTTCAGGGGTTTTGTGAACATGTATTGGAAAAAAATACAACATTCAATTCTAACTGAAAACTAGTATTTAATGATTGATGCTTCATCAGACTGTCCAATGGTTATCTAGCATTAAAAAAAATAGGTTTAGAAGTCTCTGGCCCTCCCTTTTAAAGGTCTTGGTCTCTGGGATTGGAGTAAAAGGGAAGATTCTCTGAAGATGTGGCAGGTATCATGGCATAGTAGATAGATTGCCACACTTACAGTATCAAAGGCATGGATTCAAATACTGTTTCAGACATTCACCTGCTAAGTGACCCCTAGATATATCATTTAAGGCTCACTCATTTAAACCTTGCTATCTCCGTTAATAAAATTGGTTTGATGGTATCTGTAGTAACAATTTCACTGAGAGAAGTTATGCAAAATAATTTGCAAAGTATTCACACATATGTAAGCATATATATATATATACATATATATATAAATGTATATTATATAATATTCCCCTATGTCAGTGTATACACAAATCCATCTGAAGTATATTTATTCCAAATGACTCAGTGCAACTTAACTTGGTAAGCCTTGGTCATTTTTCCCACTCCCATGAGTTCAATTATCACCTTTAACTAGAAGAGTCTCACATTTATATATATTCAGATCTAGTCTTTCTCCACATCTCCAGATGCTTATTAGACATTTCAAATTGGATGTCCCATTGGCATCTTGAACTCAACATTTCCAAAACAGAACTCATTATCTGCCTCTTAAACCTCATCACAATTCTCCCACTTCCTTCAAAATTCTCCCTTACTGCTGATGGTGCTATACTCTTTGCATATTCAATATATTGAATACATTACCAAATCTTCTTTCTACCTTCACAATATCTTTTATATCCTCTACCTCTTACTCATTCATATAGCCACCATATTTGTTACAAATCTCAACACCTCTCCCTTGACTTATTCCATAGTCTTCTGATTGATCACTCTAATTCAAATCTTTCCCCATCCAATCTGCCCTTCAAACAGGTACCAAAGTGATTTTCTTAAAACATAGGACTGCCTATTTTCTTCTTCTAACTCCCCTCTTCCAAAAAATTACTCCTTATTTTTGGGATCAATTACAAAGTCCTCTATTTGATATTTAAAGCTCTTCTTTCTCTAACTCTTTCTTTCTATCCTTTCAGTACAACTTACTTCCTCATACACTACAATCTAGCTATGCTGGCCTAATGGTTGCTTTCTTTAGTGAGACTACATTGCTTGTCTCTCGGACTTTTCACTGATTATCCACCATAACTTGGATATTTTCCTTCCTCATTTCTGTCCCTCATCAGTTATTTTTGGCTTCGTATAAAGAGACTCAGGGAGGCTAGGTGGCGCAGTGGATACAGCACTGGCCCTGGAGTCAGGAGTACCTGGGTTCAAATCTGTTCTCAGACACTTAATAATTGCCTAGCTGTGTGGCCTTGGGAAAGCCACTTAACCCCATTTGCCTTGCAAAAACTTAAAAAAAAATAGACTCAGAATAAATTTCATCTTCTGACCTTTAGTGGGAGGCCTTCTCAGTCTCCCCAGACTCTTGGACCTTGTACTTTCTTCTAGTCTTGTGTGTATTATATATCACATGTATTATCATTATATATGATATATTTTATAAGCTATTATTATCTTATACATAATAATAGTTTATCATTATATTATAGTCATGTATTAAAAATGACATGTTGTAGATTAAATAAAAATATCGATATTAATATGCAATATATAATATCAGTGTTGTATATTATTACATGCATTATTTATTGTATGTTGTTATATATCATATTATATATATTTAATTGACCTGGTTTCTTCTTCTTTTAATATGGAATTTCCTTAAGGTTAGGGTCTGCATCTCCTTTGTGACTTTTG
Organism: Macrotis lagotis; assembly: GCF_037893015.1. Lineage (NCBI taxonomy): Eukaryota > Metazoa > Chordata > Mammalia > Peramelemorphia > Peramelidae > Macrotis > Macrotis lagotis. The sequence goes on from NC_133660.1 coordinate 264,960,587, forward strand.
TTCATAACCCACTTCTTAGCCTAATATCTGATATATAATAAATGCTCAATAGATGTTTGTCTGAGTCATTAATGATATAGATGTCTCACCCCTTAGATTGTAAGTTCTGTGAAGACAAAAAATGAATTTTCTCTTTCTCGATGTCCCCAGAATTTGGAATAATATTTAGCACATTATAAATTCTTAATAAATGCTTATTAATTAATTGGGTGATATCTTCAAAAGCAGAAAATATCCATTAGCTTTAAGGGGCTACCACTTCTCATCTCATATAGGAGATATCATTGGTCATCTCCATGGGAATCTACATATTGATTGTTATTGTTGTTATCATCATCATCATCATCATCATCATCATTAGAATCATTCAGGCAACTGTTAGCTAATTCCTTTGAGGGATAGGGGTACTAGAGGATGTCAGCACTAGAATAGATCTTAGACAATGTCTAACTTAAGCCCCTATTTTATAAATGGAGAAACTGAGGTTCAAGGAAGTGACCTATCATTATTGATTCGAGAAATGCAAATTAAACAAACTTTGAGATATCGTTTTATACCTATCAGATTGGCTAAATTGATTGAAAGAGAAAGAAACAAATGTTCGAGGGGATAAGGAAAAATCAGACACCGATTCACTATTGTTGGAACTATGAACTGATTCAACCATTTTGAAGAGCAAACAGAATTATGCCTAAATTGCTATTAAACTGCTTATATCCTTTAATTCAGAAATATCACTATTAGGTTTGTTTCCTAAGGTGATCAGAGAAAATGAAAAGTCTATATGTTCTAATAAATTTATAGAAGTTCTCTTTGTGGATCAAAGAACCAGAAATTGTGTGAATGGCGATTAATTGGGGAATGGCTAAACAAGCTGTGGTATATGATCATGATTGAATATTACTGTGCTATAAGAAATGAACTCTATGATCTTAGAAAAACATGAACAGACGTGCAAAATTATAAAAAGCAAAATCAGCAGAATCACAGGAACCTTGTATCCAGTAACAGCAATATTGTTTAAAGAACAACTTTGAGTGACTATGAGTTTTTAATTATTATAAATACCTGAATTAATGACAAAGTACAGCTGAAGGAAGCTACTATCTACACCCAGAGAAAGAACTGAAAAATAGAAGTATGTAGAGAATTCTTTTATACACGTACATTCACACACACATTTCTTTCTAATAGTAGATATCTCTATGGTAGAGGGTGGGGAGGAAGGGAAGAAAAAATATTAATATGATAACTTCATTATAGGAATATTAAACTGCATATAATAGGCTTGCAGTTTCCTATGCAATCATCTTTTTTTCCTCCTATTTTACTATGTTAGGAAATATAGGCTTTGCTTTTTAAGTTCAGAATAAAATAAACAAAAACAAAAAGTGATGTGACCTACAAAGCCAAAACAAACACTAACTAACAAGTAACAGGACTAGATTTCTGACTTCGGCCATTTTCTTCTTTCATTTATCCAAACCAATCACTTGTTTGTTTTCAATGGACTGCTTTACTCTTGAGGGGTTAGGGGGAGGGCAGAGGTCTTCAACTATTTTGTGTCATACTTCTGCTTTTCAAATGTATGACATATTCCAGTTTTTTCAGATTGATGTTTTTAAAATACATAAAATAAAATACATTGTATTACCAAGAAAATGCTATTTTTAAAAAATGAAGATATATTTTTTAGAAAATTCCTCATCCAAGTTCATAGACCAACACGGATTGAGAAATGTTTTTTCAGTTCCCATAAAGATTAATACTAGCTCCCATTTAGTGTATATCAGCAACCTATAAAGAAATGATTTTATGGAAGTTTTTTTTAATCTATTACTATCAGACATAATTGCAATTATGTTTGCAATAATACTTTGAGCTTTTCAAAGGAAAAAGGAATAACATAAATCTGAGTTATAAAACAGAGCAATAGAGAGTACAAGGATTTAACAACTTAACCATTTAACTCATCTTTTCAATAACTCAGTGAGAAGATAAAATGTCAGTAAATGAGAAAAGACAAAAGCAACTTCTTTTGCCAATAGCACAATGCTCCCTTGGCTCAGATCGTTAATTGGGGAGGAAAAAGGAAAGAAACTTCAGGAACCAAACCTTGCAACCTCATGTTTTTAACCTAATCAGCTCAAACACTACAATTGGGGATCTAAGACACATTTTTTCATGTCAAATTCTTCTTAAACTAGTTATGTTACAGTAAAAAAATTGTATCTTTGACTATGAAAACACATACACACAAATAAAAACCTGCTTCACTTGACAGGGTTTGTTATAAAAGAAGAAATGGATTTCTGAGCAAATGGGAAAATGTCCCACAGTGAGGCAAACAGAATGCAGAGACAAATGGCCATCGAACGTGTCCCCTGCTTGTGGTTATCATGTGTCAAAACAAAGAAGAATGAAACAAGATGGGATTGTTGAAAACTAAAGAGAAAACAGATTTTCAAGTCAATAATTACCAAAGCTTGCAGAGAACTCTAAGAAGGAGGTAAAATTGTACTTTAGCCTCTCTAAAGGGAATCTTTTAAGACACTGAGATTGGCAGAGGTGCTATAGAGGGAAGGGGGAAGCTTTACTTGCCCTATTCCTGCTGTATGATTTTGGACAAGACACATCTCTGGTTCTCAGTTTATTTATCTATGAAATGAATGGATGGGACTCAATGACCAACCACTAAAATTGGTTGAGAGACAGAGAAACTGAGAGAGAGAGAGAGACAGACAGACAGAGACAGACAGACAGAGATAGAAAGACAACACCCATCCACACATACATACACATACCAAAAAAAAAAAAGACAGAGAGAGAGAGACAGAGACAGAGTCTATATACACTCCTTTGCTAGTCTGGTGAAGTCTAGAGGTGACTTCTCTATTGTTTTTCAATGTATAAAAATAAAATATATAAGATTACAAAGGATACCAATTATATTGAAATACACTTATACAGTCTATGAGAAAAAGAAAAACAGGTCCATGGACAAGGCCTATAAATCTATTAGGTGATAAATAGATGTTTCAAGCGGGTGAGAAGCAACAAAGTATAGTCTTTTAAAAGGGACCATATTTGAAAGTTAGAAAATCTGAGTTCAGTCCCTCCTGGGTAATTAACTTGGGAAAGTCAAGTAACTCCTTTGAAACTATTTCCTCCTTTGTAAACTGCTGTGGTTGGTTTCATTTAATTGCCAAAAATCTCTTCTGGCTCTATAATTCTATATCTAAATTTATTGTATTAATTGGGGGAAAAAAAGTAATAACTGGGGTTTGGAGACTCCATGATATTTATAGATGGGAGTGACTTCAGTGGTCATCTAATACAATTCTATTATTTTATAGGAAAAAAAAAAACAACAAAAAAAATCCCCCCGGAAGAGCTGTGGCCCAAGAGGAATTGAGTGACCTTTAAATAAGAAACATTTACTAATCAAGTCTATGTCCTTTGAAATCAAATCTCACCTCTTTTCACTATAGGATCCTATAAGATTTCAGGATCAAAGATTTATAACCAAAAAGGTCAGTAGAGGGGCATAGTGGATAGAGCCCCTAGCATGGAGTCAGGATGATTTATCTTCCTGATTTCAATTCTTGACTAAGACATTTACTAGTTGTGTGACCTAGGGCAAGTCACTTCATCTTGTTTGTCTCACATTCCTCATCTGTAAAATGTGAAGAAAATGGCAAACCACTTCATTATCTTTAACAAAAGAAAAAACAACAGCCACAAAACCCAAATGGGGGTCATGAAGACTGCAACATGATGGAAAATGACAACAAAAATCAGTAGAAGTCTTCCTCTGATGCTATCAATTTTTAAAAGATTAAACTGAAACTCAATGAAGCTTTTTTAAGTTAAATAGCCCAAACGCCATACAAAGTAAGGAGCAGAACAAGAGTTCAGATTTATGCTCTCTGAATCAAGATCCTGTGCACTTTTCACTTTTTGTTAACTCCGTTAAAATTTTAGTCTTTCATTGGAATTCAAGATTATTTTATCTAGGGTGAAAGGATTAAGAACTGGAGACACCCAAGAGGGGTTGACCAGTAAGATGGCTAAAATAATAATACTGGCAAAAAAAAAGGTAATAAGGCTTGAACTATGTTGGTGATTGTGTTATAAGATTTGAGAAGTGTTATTCAAAAGGAACAGCAATAAGGAAAAGGGGTCAAGTTCTGGAAGAAGCAAGACTCTGGCTTGAAACCTGATTGAGACTGAAGGCGTGGAGCTGATCAGTGAAGAGGGTCACTGAATCTCAATGAAGAGTCTGGAACAAGATAATGCCCAGTGAACAAAAGAACATAATTCCTATTGGATATCACTTCCATCAGATGGTGGCTCACCAGCCTCAAGAGTTCGGAGAAATGGCCATTTGGCTATCTAATATAGTAAGTCAAAGGTGCTTTGGGAAGGAGGAAAGATTCCCATCAAAGTGACTGGTTATTACATCTATTATTCCAGGGTTCACTTAGAACAAGGTAATATACACATAAAAGCAGCTGCTGAATCCATGAATTTACCTACTTAATTTAGTATAGTTAATTAGTGCCAGAAAATCTGAAATGAAATGCTTACTAGGCAGTATATATTATGCAAAATATCCAGAGAGGTGGGGGGTTGGGAGGGAAAGACAGAGAGCTTCTGATCATGAAAAACCACACATTTAGAAACAAAAGGAGTGTTTCTGATCATGCAAAAGGACAAACTTGAAAATAAAATAAAAGAGTAGAAAACTGACACCAAGTTGAAAAATCAAGTTAAATTAAAAAGATTTAGGAATAGGACAGAAGAGTGACAAGGGAGAGTACTGTGGTGATTATCTCCTGCTCTCTTTGTTCAAAGTTGAGCTGCTTCAATTGGAAGAAGAGAATCCATCACTAAACTGTCATGTGTCCTGGGCCAAGTGACAGCCCCTCTGGGATTCATTCACCTCATCTGTAAAATGAGGGAGTGACCTTGATGGTCTCCAAAGCCCTTTTAAGCTCATAGATCTTATTAAATGAGTAAATGAAACCTCAGGAGTTTTCTGGCTGGGATTCTATGCTTTTAAATCCCTACTACAGGTCAAGAGACCTTCACTAAAGTGTTCCTCCTATCCCTCAGTGGAACATGGAGGTGACCCCTGGATTCTTGAAGGCTGTGTCAGCAAAGTATTAACTATATAGTAGGTCCTCCCAAGCTAAGGTGGTAATATTTCCTGAGCAGTATCTTAAATAGGGAAGTGCTTACATTCAATAACTTTTATTTCCCTTGAAATTTCTTCTCTTGGTTGTCAAAGGTCCTGGCTGAATTCCTACCCTTCAGCTAGGCAATAGTCTCGAGTGTGGGTTTAAAGGAAGGGCTGAAAACAGTTAATTCACTTTATAACTGAATCAGAACTGGAGGTTCTGGAGATAATAGAAGAAAAGAATGACAGTTTATCTGAAAGGCCTTCACAAAGCCACAAGAATCACTCTCTCTGTCTCTCTGTGTCTCTCTGTCTCCGCCCCCCCCCTCTCAGTGTCCCCCTTGTCTTGTGATTGATATTTATTTATCCCTCATCCAGGGATAAATAGTTTTTATTTCTATTGTTTCTATTGTTAGGTAGCTTTATCTATTGGTAGAAATGGGTAGCTAAATGGTACAGTGGTTAGAGTAGTAGAAGACATGAGTTCAAATCCAATCTCAATCTCAGTTGATTATCAGCTGGATGACCTGGGCAAGTCACTTAACCTTATTTCTCTCAGTTTCCTTCTCTGTCAAATGATCTGGAGAAGGAAACATAAACCAGACTAGTATCTTTGTCAAGAAAATCTCAAATGGGGACATAAAGAGTTAGACAAGAAGGAAAAAGAACAACACAAATGGAAATCTCATAAGAAAGGATTTAGCAGTAGACAAAAAAGGGTGGAGTAGGGTGATAGGAATGAGAAAGTTGCCCTGTAGAAAGTGGGATTAGCATTGAGTTTCCTGGAAGCCAAGGTAATGAAAAAATGGAGGGGAGGAGGGAGACTTCTTTAGGTAAAGGACATGGACCTATGGAACCCATGGAAGTGGAGTGTGGAAAAGCCACAATTAGACCACTGACTTTGAACTTGAAGGGGAGTCTATGTGACTATGTGAAGAAGAATGAAGAGGTCATAAGAGTCCAAATTGTGAAGGTCTCTAAAATACTAAGCCAAGGATTTTATATTTGATTCTGGTGGCAAGAGGCACCCATTGCAGTTTGAGTTGGAAGGGTTAGAATTATTGAGTAGCTATTCTGTATTGATGTCAGAGAGGATCTACAATGCAGAATGAGCTGAAGAGGCATTTAACAATAGAAAACGAGGACCTTCCTGGTAGAGGACCTTCCTGGTAGATCCTGTTTTTGGAAAACATTGTGCTGTTTCAAGCCTAGAACATTACTGTCAGCTGAAAAGAGAAAGCTGACCAATGGATGGGCCCTAGAGGTTGCCCAGGCAAAATGCATTCTTCATCCCTTTGGCTTTTTCTTATGTAAAAAGAGACTGAATTAATTCAAGTGGACTTTTGCATGAGCTCCTGAGACCCAAGAAAGTTCAGGAAGGCACACTTTTATCTACTTGTCAATGGCTTTTATCTCTCTCTCTCTCTCTCTCTCTTTTTTTTTTTCCCCATCAGAACTACTTTCACCTGAGGGCGCTGACACATTTTTGGAATTTTTTTTTTTTTTTAGTAAAAGGACTGATTTTTGGATCCTTTGGGCTCTGAGCGATCCATAGTATCAGACATAGAATAGTAGAGAAATTATTATTATTAAACAATTATATTAATATCCAATTTTTAAATTGGAATAAAGGCTTTTCTCCTTCACTTCCTAATTAAGACCCAGTTCTGGTTAAAGTCAGTCTAACTGATAAGATTACTGTAAAGAATTTGGGTTTAAGTGACTTATCCAAGTTCATAGAGCTAGGAAATTATTAAGTGTCTGAGGCCAGATTTGAACACAGGTACTCCTGACTCCCTGCACCACCTAACTGCTGGGAGAGCTAACCTCGATTTAATGCATAAACAACATCCAGTCTGTGTGAGTCTTTACCCTGATGAAAAGTTCCCCTGTCCTTGTACTCCTCCGTTACAGTTTAGAGAGACTTAGCTCATGAAGCAGGAAACCAGTCAGATAAATCTGGATGGAGATGGATTCTCCCATCCAGATTGTTGGAGGTTGCTGAATCTCATTCTCAAACCATGCTCTCAGCTGCAGGTTTTGAGCCCACCTCCTCATTAAATGTCCATCAATCGGGATTGATTTTTACTTGTTAGGAGAATTCCCTTTCAGAAAGATATTAAAAACTTTCAGGATCCCCAGTAGGGGTGTGTATGTCCTTGGTTACCTAGACTTACTGACCACCAATTTATTAATTATTGACTAGCCTAATGAATAACTTGATTATTAATTACCCAGAAACTGTTTCACAGGGGCTTTTCAATTGTCAAAATAAGAACTCATATACATATAATTCTACTTATGTGAGTTTGTTTTTATTATGTGTATATATATATATATATAATATACATATATATATATATATATAAAGATTTTGATGATGATGATGATGGTGGTGGTAGTGGTGATGATGTTTATCCTTCATTTTTGAAGAAGACTAAGATGTCAGAGAGGTAATGCCATGACAAGCACATAAATTGGACTTGAGGGAAGGGGGCTGTGTTAAGTCACCTGCCTCACTTTCTCTTCCGAAGTCATCTAAGATTCAGTGGTCAGATGTGAATCAGGACCACTGGAGATGGCCCTGGATGTGAGACAATCAGGGTTATATTTGACCTCGGGTCTTGATTGCAAGGCTAGTGCTCTATTCACTGCACCTAATGAATGAATGGCCTCCCCAAATTGAACAAAGTAAGGAATAGATAATAAAAAGGGAAATCCTAAATAAATTGGAAAGATTTCTTTAATACTGAATGTATGAAAAAAAATGAAACTCTAAGTGCAATTTTTCTCACTTTATTTTTCTTGGGTTTTTTTGTGACATGGCTAGTATGGAAATAGGTTTTGCATTACTTCATATGTATAATTGATATTTTTGTGCCTTCTCAGTGGGTAGGGAAGGAGTAGGAGGGAGGGAGAGAATTTGGAATATGAAATTTAAAAATAAAAGAATGTCTAAATAAATTTTCAAAAGAAGTAAAGATATGAGAGAGGACTTGATATATATATATATATATTTGTATATGTGTGTGTGTATATATACATATATATATATATATATCTCACTAGATTTTATTATCATTCAAATAGATAGAAATCACAGGTCCTTTGAAACAGGGGCAAGACATTGAGTTAGGCTTTGATAATACAAAAATTAAAAACTACCTGCCCTTAAGTAATTTATATTCTATTAAAATCAAACAATATGTATGTGCTGTTGTGCTGTTTCCATCCTGATCCCATTTGAGATTTCTTGCTAAATATACTGTAATGGTTTGTCATTTCCTTCTCCAGCTCATTTTATAGATGAGGAAACTTAGACAAGCAATATTGAGTGACTTGCCCAGGGTCACACAGCTAGTAATGTCTGAGAATAGATTTGAACTCCGGAAGATGAATGTCCTTGACTACATCTTGGAGATCTATACACTGGACCACCTAGCTGCCCAGACAATATTTACAATGGTAGTTAAACAGAAGGTGCATCCAAAGTAATATTAAAAGAGGGTGAGAATGTTAATTAATGTTTAGGAAAGGCGTCGGGCAGGAAAGGCTGCCTGTAGGAGGTAGAATCTATCTTAATCATTTAAAAAATAAGCTTAAGATAAGTTAGGATTTCAAAGCAGAGCTTCTGGGTCAGATACTGTGATGCAAACACTTAGTGACAACAAATACACAACAAAGATTTAACCAGTCAATGATTGCTATAATTATTATTATTTTTGGCAATAACCATCAGACATAATTAAAGCAGATCAAGCTCCTGTCTTCATAGAACTCAAATCTAACAAGGAGATCTCATATAAACACTGCTTCGTAAGAAGCACTTAAGAGAATGGAGTTAGGAGCCAGGATTTAATCCAGAATCAGGGACTCAGAAGTTAAGCAACTGAGTGATGATAACAGAGCCATGATGTGCCAAAGGTAAGACCTGTACCCACGTAGTCTTCTCTCTATCCACTCTGCCATGCTGAAAATTAACCAATCTGTAAATGCCACTATGGTTAACAATACCATCATACTGTAGTTTTGTATGAAGAAGGCTAATATATCATGGAAATAGCATTGCCTGACCTGGTTGAGCAGCTGCTCTAGTCTGGTCTAAAGGTTTTTGGTTTATAGATCACACCAAACTCGTCAAAACTGACAAGATACAGATAGAGAGGGAAGCAAAGAGAGGGGAAGAATACAGCAAAGGGCGGGCAATATAGAATCCAGAGCTAAAAGTGGTCTTAGAACACAGAATGTTAATTAGAGCTGGAAAGAGCCTTGAAAGGGTAAATCTGGAAATAGAATATTAAAAGACAGAATAACAGAATGATAGTAATAAGCTTGTCATTGTCCTTTGGTAGCAAAGAAGACCATGACAACAGTAAAGAAATGAACTGGAAGGGGCATTAGAATATAGAATCCCAGAAAATCATAGAACTGAAAAGTAGAAGGGACCTTTGACTACAGAGCGTCAGGGACGGAGAAAGGCAGAGAATGTGAAACTCAAAAATTTTAAAAATGTTTTATTATTGGCAATTTAAAAAAAATTATTGAAAATAAAAATAATAAATATAAAACATAAAATGTTACAGCTGGAAGGGACTTTAGGACATAGATTGTTATAGCTGGATTTGATTTTAGAATATACTGGTAAAGGGTAGGAAAGCTCTTCAGGAAAGAGATCATCTCATCAAACTCTCCCATTTTATAATAGACAAAACCAAGGTCTATCAGTCATGTCCCCAAAGTTACAGATTTGCTAGGAAGCAGAGATTGGCATTCAAATACAGGTCACCTCATCCCAAATCCAGATTTTAAATTAAATATACCTTAAGGATTTAGAGGACACAGTGCAATTGTATTCCATTTTCAGTCATCTCATCTGTCTTTATAACATCTCATTTCATATCTATAATAACCTGGTGAGACCAATAGGAAATTGTTATGTCTCTTTCCTAAAAGGAAACTGAGGTTGAGTGAAGCAGAATAATTTCTTCATTAACCTTAGGGTTAGGAATATACAAACCAGTTAATCAAAATTATAAAAAGTCTCTGAGCCAAAGTGACACATTCTTATAAAATATTCATAGTTCAGAGTGTAAACAGAGGAGGAAGACAATCTTCTTCATCTAACATTTATTTAAAGGTTTAATCACTTTTCATTTTTTTCCATTCCCATTTTCCCCCATTTTATTCTCATTATTCCCATTTTACAGATGAGAAAACTGAGGCACAGAGGGTTAAGCTACTCTGCCTAGTACTCTACCATCCCACCTAGCTACCAAATGGCTGACATTGGAGAAAGAACTGGGTTCAAGGACAGCCTCTGGCTCATACTGACTGAGTAATCTTGGGACTCTTCTTGCCCCAGGCAGCTCTCTAAGACTTGTAGAGGTCACTGGAGGGAGGTTTTACCTCTAGGAGTTCTCAATGTTACTGAACTACAGAATCACATCCATCAATCAATAAATATATAAATAAAAAGATAAATAAAGCAAATAAATAAAGGAAAGAAAGATGAATAAAGCAAATAAAACAAAATGTGACCCAGAAAGGCACAATTGATAGATCTCAATAGGAACCTAGAGTGCTTAGAAAAAGATCTTGGAAACCAGTCAAATAAACTCTTACTGCACCACTTTTGCTATTCAAACTGGTCCTACCTCCATAATTCCATTCTTTTCTTCTCTTATCTCCCCATAGATAGGACCTTATTTAGACAAGGAATTTGTTGAATCTCTCTGGAAAAGTCAAAATAAAACCTCTTCAGCTAATGGCCATGGGAAAAATACCTGTTTAGATATTTACCAGATAAAGCTTACTGTTTGGAAGTCCATTCAGTTTTTATTTCCCTTCCAAGGTGAATTGGATTACAAAGCCAGTGAACAAGTCCTTTGTCCCAAACTCCAAGAGAAAGGGATAAAAGTTGCTGACTTGTTTCTGGAAGACAGAAGAGCCTGAGGCAACCCTGTAGGATGCTTAGAACTAGTGGGAAGAGGAAGATTGCCTAAACTTTTGTATTTTCAGAATGATTCCTTAGTGACTAAGAATATGGGTCTAAAACCCACTGATGTTCCCCAAGAGTAAGGATTTAACATCTCATTTTGAAAGCATTCTCCTCTGGGCCAAGCAATGTGCTAATTCCTCCTCCTAGCATGCCAGGCCTATGGCAGGGGTGTGGTAGACAGAGCATAGAATTTGGATGGCAGATGGCCTGGGTATCCGGTTTTGCTATTTGTTTGGGTAACCCTCAGCAATCCACTTAAATTCAATTTCTTCATAGAAAATACTGGAAGGTGGGGAGAGGTAACATGTAAATGTGAGTACAAATTAGAATGATGCCAACAGGACTGCTAAATATTTATACAGAGAGTCAGAATTGTATAGTGGATAGGGTAATGAGCTTGAAGTCAAAAAGACATGGGTTCAAATCAAATATTTAGCCTTTTGATCCTGGGCCTGTCCCTAAACAGATCTGTACTTCATTTACATAGCAGAAACATAAACAGAAATGGCTTTTTTTGCCATTGTCATACTGACTTCGAAAAATGAAAAATATTTTAAAAATTTATTTTGTTAAACATTTCCCAGTTACAATTGAATCTGGTTCAGGCTGCACTTGAGAATTTTTCAGAATGGTGGTTTGACACCTTTGAAGTAGAGGAGGTCCCTTCCAACTTTCAAATTGTGTGATTCTGTGAAAACTGAAAGTTTCTAGACCTAGAGGGTAAGAGATGATCATTTCTCCCCAGCTCTTAGATGACAAACTTTATATACGTAAGACTCTAAAACTAGAGTGAATTGCTTTTATAAGACCAGTGAGGAGGGATAGGATTAGGCTAGAAGCTGACCAACTTTCATAGCTTTGTTTATTTTACAGACAAGCCCTAGACAGTAGAAGGTTGCCTCCAAACAATGGAATCACAGTTCTATATTCAGGAGGGACTTCAGAGGTCACCTATTCCAGCACAGACCTATAAAGAAATTCTCTACTATGTCTGTGACCATAAGTCATTTAGCCCGTGCTTGGACATTTCTAGTGACGCATTCTATTTTGGTAAAACTCAAATTGTTTCTTTTTGGTGTTATTCAATCATTTTTAGCCATGTACTTCTTGACCTCATTTAGGTTTTTCTTTGCAAGGATACTGGAGTGGTTTGCCAGTTTCCTTCTCCAACAAATTTTATGGATGAAGAAACTGAGATGAAAAGATTAAGCGACTTACCCAGGGTCACACAGATAAAGTGTCTGACATAGGATTTGAACTCTGGAAGATAACTCTTCTTGACTTTAGGCTTCTTCTTATGCACTATGGTGCCACCTAGCTACTTTTCAAATAGGCAAGATTTGGTTTCTTTGCAATTTGTGTCACTGTCTCTGATTTTATCTGTTGTTGACAAGGAGAACACATAAAATGTTTACCCAAAAACCTTCAAATACAGAAAGATACAAATTATTTTTTGCCTCTCTGGAGACTTCTCTTTTCAAGTTAACTCTGCCCAGTTCTTTGTATGATATGTGCTCTAGAAGCCTCACTGTCCTAATCATTCTCCTGTGTTGCCTGTTTTGGATTTAAAATAATTTTTTGGATTTGGATTTAACATTTAGGCTCATCTTTTTGCAAATACTCTACTAAAACCTAAAGAGTCCTTTTTTTTTTTTTTTTTTTTTTTTTAGTTCTTGCAAGGCAGTGAGGGTTAAGTGGCTTGCCCAAGGCCACGCAGCTAGGTAATTATTAAGTGTCTGAGGCTGGCTTTGAACCCAGGTCCTCCTGACTCCATGGCCAGTGCTCTATCCACTGCGCCACCTAGCTGCCCCCTAAAGAGTCTTTTTCACTTGAACTTTTGGGAAACATGCCTATCTCATACTAACTGTGCAACTCATCCAATGATTGAGGCTAATATTTAATCTTTCAAATACAGGTTTCAAGTCTTTGTAAAATATTGAATCACGTCTCCATCAGTGAGACTCTGAACAAGAAATTTTTTTTTTTTTTAGGCCACCGTAGGGTTTGGTTAGAGGCTGATGAAAGTTTCTATGTTTTCATTATAGAGCTCTGGGAACTGTCCACAAGCAACATTCAATGCAATTACAAAAAAAATCACAGTTTAGGGGTACAGAAAGGACATTAGTGGGATCTGGTACAATGGTTTCAACTGAGAAGACACCAAGACAAGATGACATGTATGTTGGCTGAATCCAACCGAACACAGAGACTTTGGTTTCAAATCCAGTGTTCTGTCTGTTATACCCTCCTTTATTTAGTTTTGGGAAGAGAGTTTATCCTGAGTCTGAATCCTACCTTTGTTATTCACTATGTGAATGTGGACAAGTCCTTTAATTAATTTTAGCTTCCTTATCTGTAACATGGAGATGATAATATACTTTACTTATCACAATTAAAAATTGTATCATTAAAAAGCAATTTATCAACTGCAATGTACTCTATAAATATGCCATGTAAATGTACTATACAAATGAAAATTGTTATGTTAGGATCAGTAATGTTAACAATATGTAATGAATCGCCCCCAAACCCTATTCTTATTAGGATCCCGGGTTTACAACTGTAAATTTCTCAGCATGATATCTAGTACAAATAAAGTATATAAATGTTTATATTAAAAATGCTAATTTATAATAATAATAATAACCATTATTATTATTATTAACCTTATATAAGACACATGGGAACAAACAGTAGAGCAGAACAGAACTTTAGATATCATTGACATCCATCTCTTCGTTTTATAGATGAGGAAAATAGAGTTCAGTGATTTCCCCATAGTCTCACAACTTATAAGTATCTTAAGTGGAAGGTCAACAGAATAGAAGACTGCTTCTATGCTTAATGGTTGTTTTCATTGTTGTTTGTCCTTCATTCTAGAGAAAGATCATGCTATCAGGGAGGTGATACCATGACATAACACATTAATTGTATGTGATACCATGACATAACACATTAATTGTATGATTAGTCAGGCAACTTCTGGGAAATCAAAGTCTTTGGGTTCTGGTTGGGGGGAGTATGGTTGAAGAACTGAACTAAACAATTCAATCAACTTACTGGTGGATGATTAGATCATCCAAAACCGGGTTAGGTTTTAACCATGTTATGACAAAGTTGTCACCAAAAAAAAATCACCATAATGGTGTTATGCTCGGTTTTGCTGAAATGCTATGGTGATATGGGAGGGTTCCACCTCCAAAAGGTCAAGAACCCCCACAGCATCCAGAACATCACCAAAAGTCTGGTATCCTACTCCGTCAGGCCATGGGTTGATGGATATTCTGGAAAAGGCAGGAAGAAGGATGGCTCTGCATGGAATTCTCACTATAGTCAACATATTGTGCATGTCATGTCATGTTTATATCAAGGTCTTCTTTGATTACAAAGGACAACAAAAACTGTGCTAAATCACCAGCCTCACTTTCGTCTCCGGAGCCGTCTGGGCCCAGTGGCCAACGTGGATCAAGATAACAGAAGATGACCTTATAATAATGAAAACGATAGCAATTATAATTGGTGGGAAGGAGGAAGATGATCTTGATGGTAGTTCCCATTTCGATACAGTTTTATGGTTTATAAAAACTTTCAATTCAATTCAGGTCAATGTAAATTTAATGAAAAATTAAAGTGTCAAATACTGCTAGATACTCAAGATTGCCTCTATAACAAAGGGGGGGGGGGCAAAGATACTGAAGTGATTTGCCCTTTCCTTCTCCAGTTCATTTTATAGATGAGGAAATTGAGGTAAATACTGCTAAGTAACTTTTCCAGGGTCACACAGCTAATAAGTATCTGAGGTCAGATTTGAACTCAAGAAGATGAGTTTTCCTCATTCCAGAACACGTATTCCATATTCTGACCTACTTAACTGCCCACACACAAATACATATATAAATATAAAACAATATAAAGAAAGCAACAACTCAGTGAAGTAATACTTTAGAATGCAATATTCCTGAGTGTAGGGATTTGTTAAAATTCATATCCATCACATCTTGTAAAGTTATGGCATTTGATAGGTCCTTATTTAATAACAATCATCATAATAATGGTGATGATGAAAACAACACAATAGCAATTATAATTGGTGGTAAAGAGGAAGATGGTATTGATGAGAGTTCCCATTTCTAGACAGCTTTATGGTTTACAAAGAGATTTCAATTCAATTGCACTGTTGACTGAATGAGACTGGGGAAATAATATGCACATAGATATGAATACAAATACTTGCATATAAACATATCTGTCATCTATCTATCAATGCAGTGATTGCTTAGTCTTTTCTCCTGCATTTTTGCCCTGAAATCCATGGTCCCTCACATCAATTGTTTCCTTACCCATGTGATATATACCCAGGTAAAGATGCCTGTGTGTTTCCTATTTCACTCCTTCCCCCAAGCCCCACCTCCACCTTGCAGCAGATTGCCATTCCTTAAAAGCAAGGGTTTCATTAATTTCATCTTGATCTACTAATGTCTTGTATATAATAGGAACTTAGAAAATCTCCATTGACTTTTTTACTCCATTTTACATCTAGAGAAACTGAGGCTTCGAGACAGCAGGTGACTTTCTCATAGTTACACTGCTGGCATCGATTTGCTGCCTGGCATTCCCAGGCTTCTCTGTGTAGCATTGTCTCTCAGATAACACAGGTTTCTGATGATTACCTACTCTGCCCTGCCTCAGTAATTATGGAGCAAACCCCAGGGATTGATGAAGCAAACTCAGAGGACCGAAGTCACTTGCCAACTGCTCTACCTCCCTTGGCCAAGTGAGGGTCTGGGCATGTGTAAGGGGCAGCAAAGACAATGGAGCCTGTGCTCTCCTCTAGGGGATCAACATTCACTACAAATGAGGCAGCTAAAGTGCCCTAACATTACTCTCCTCGAAGCACCTAGGAAATATGCCCTGCTCAGTCAGAGGTGGCCTGAAAGGCCAAGCAAAGCCCCTCACAATGAACAGTAGACAACAGACCAACAGACAGGGCTAAATGCCTTCATACAGATATAGCCTCTGTTCCTTCTTTGGCTGGAGTGAATAGCAGCAGGGTTGGGCTTGAAGTGATGGCCTAGTGCCGGAAAAGCACTTTGGCACATGCAGGGCGATGTGAAAGGCTCTAATGAGACCCATTTCACAATTCATTGGTCCTGTGCATTAAGCAGGCAAAGATTTCTCTAGGAGACTTTTTTCCGCAATTTATCCTGCTGCCCAGGTCATTCCATGGCTAAGCCAAATGGAGTGCCACCAAAGCTTTCCTTCCCCTTGCTTCAAAAGGAAAAGCAAAAAACAGCAATACAACCCAACAATACATGTTACAATACATATTTGAGCAGAAGGGCTCAGAAGAGACAGTTGGCAAATGAGATCCACCAGCTTCACAGGACTCTCCAGCAGACCTTGATGAGGGCTGCAGGGCTGGTGAATCTTTCCAGGGCTCCCAGAGTAGAGGCTCTCATACCCCATCCATAGTTCTTTCTCATTGTCAGGGACTGCAGCATTACAGTAGCCTGAAGTCATACAATTAACAAAGCACCTCAGCTCCAATCCTAGGAACAGGCTGTTGTTCAACCAACAAGGAATGGGTCTCCAACTCTGCCTCCATCACAGTCTTTCCTATCTAAGCAGACGGGAGGAGGCGTGGGAAGCAGAGACCCGGAGAGAAGACGCCATGGGACAGAAAGAAGTCATCTATGGTCAAATGTCACAGGAATGGGTGTATTATTTGGGCAGATGAAAACATGGGGAGGAAAAAGGAAAGGAAAGAACAAGGGATAGTGAGAAGGAAAGATGCAGGGAGGGAGAAAGGGAGGGAGCGAGAAGGGAGAGGAAGGAAAAAGGGGAGCAGAGGGGAGGGGAGGTGAGAAGAGATGGGGCAAGAAATGGAGAGAAAATAAGACTGCTCTGGGAAATTGAAAGACAAGAACTTGTGGCTGGAGCTATTGCCATGGCAACACTTAAACAATACAGAGAAAGCCTTCATAGTTCCATAGCTGCCTCCCTGAATACCCCTAGGCACATGTTAACTCTTTTGCTTTTCTCTTTAGTGAAGGAAGGACGAAAAAAGTGTCAGTAAGGGGGGGGAAAGGAAAGAAAGTAAAGTAAAATGGGTTTTTTTGGTCACCCAACTATCCTTAATATCCTATATTAGAGTTAGAAATGACCTTAAAAATAATACAATATCATTGTTGAAAGGGTCAAAGGTGATAAGGAATATTGAGCATAGAATGCTAGTCATAAAAATGACCCTACAACATAGAACATGGACTATCTGTGCTTAAAAATGTTAAAATAACCAAAGATATTGCCTCTTGGAAGCAAATCCTATTTTTCAATTTTTAGATTTTTTTAAATTTGTTTTTCCAACTACATGCAAAGGTAGTTTTTACAACTTTTTTTTTTTAATTTTAGGTTTTTGCAGGGCAAATGGGGTTAAGTGGCTTGCCTAAGGCCACACAGCTAAGTAATTATTAAGTGTCTGAGGTGATTTGAACTCAGGTTCTCCTGACTCCAGGTGCTTTATCCACTGTGCCACCTAGCCACCCCAAAGGTAGTATTTTTAATCAATTTTTTTTTTAATTTTAGACTTTGCTTTTTTTTTAATTTTACTTTATTTTCTTTTTGCAAGGCAATGGGGTAAAGTGATTTGTGCTAGGTAATTATTAAGTGTCTAAGGTTGCATTTGAACTCAGGTCCTCCTAACTCAAGGGCTGGTGCTCTATCCACTGTATCACCTAGCTGTCCCAATCTTTTGTTTTATTTTTATTTTTATTTTTTTTTTTTTAGGTTTTGCAAGGCAATGGGGTTAAGTGGCTTGCCCAAGGCCACACAACTAGGTAATTTTTAAGTGTCTGAGGTTGGATTTGAACTCAGGTACTCCTGACTCCAGGGCTAGTGTTCTATCCACTGAGCCACCTAGCCACCCCAGGATGCCACAATTTTAAAAACAACTTTGTGGGAAACACAGTCAATCAACTAATTAAGAAATTATTAGGCACTAGGTGCCAGACATTATGTATGTAGTATGGGAGTTCCCACATGCTCGCAAGTACACCCACTCTCCTTTGGGATCCTACTGGTTCATTCCCAATGAATCAGAAATTTGGATTGTATGAAAAGTCACCCCTTCCTATCTTCTTCCAAAAACACTCATTTAAACAGGATTTCAAACCAGGAAAACATTTTCTATTTCAATTTCCCTTACTAAGCCTGCAACTACATTAGACCATGATTCATCTCTAAAGTCATTTGTCTTTGATATCAGAATGAGAGTTATTCATTAGGCCACACACATAAAAAAAAGAAAAAAAAAACAACCATACAGTGTGTATCAAACTCAATCCAAGTAAAGGAAGTGAATAATTCATTGTCATTTAAGAGAAACATCAAAAGCCATGGAAGGTGTTCAATCAAGCTGAATTATCAGTACACCATCTCTGGAAAAAAAACCCAGATAATAGCCAGTCTTATTACTTACTATAAATAACATGAGTGCTCTTTTTTCATAATACTTTCATATTTTTCATTCATGAAATTGGTAATATTTTTCTAGAAATTTTCTTTGAGTTTGCTCAATTTCTCATTCCCTCAGTAATCATTCTGTATTACAAATGTAACTTAAATACCCTTAATTTTCTTAATGCTTTCATGTCTTTCTTTAATGGAGTAGGGGTTATTCTTCTGGAAGTACTCTGACATACTCCAATATCTTATTCAGGTATATGCTGATAAATATTTGACAATTGTTTCTTCAGTCACATTAAAAAAAAGTATGTACAACATTTTAAAGTTGAGTTTGCATTATTAATTTTCTCCTAAGTCTAGCCAATCAACGATAACAAAAAAAAAGTCCATGAGGTCCTGATTTGTAGCATTTGCCAATTCTAAGGGTTTTAGCGCTATAATGAAAATTTAACAATCTTCTTTCCAGAGTCAGCACATGCTGGCAAGAACATATCACTGAATTCTCTCTCCATTAAAAATATCATTCTGGAAGAGATCTCTTAGACCCTATGATTCCATATTTGTTAACTTTGAGAGATAGTAGGATTTGCACTGGCCTCAGATTTGATATAGAATTCCAACTCAACACTTAGTACCTTTGTTTATTCCTTTAGTCTTTCCTATACCATTCATAAACTATGGATAAGACTCCTAGGGTGACCGCAGACAAGTAGTTGAACTTCTCACAGCACTTTCTTGTAAAATAAGACAGATAATAACAATAATCATTACTACTCTTTGACAAGTCACAGAATCTTCAAATTTAGAGATAGAAAGGACACCAGAGGCCACTGAGACTACCTGAATAAGATTCCTCAAGATGATCTTTGACAAGCAGTCATCCAGACTTTATTTAAGGAAGGAAGTCAAGTAATAGGAAATCTCCTACCTCCCCGAAAGCAGTCCAGTTAAAACACCTTTTTCAATTAATCTTGACATTAATATGAGATCCTTCTCCAACTCGACTGATATCTTTTTTTGTGTGTGAGAGGCAATGGGGTTAAGTGACTTGCCCAAGATCACACAGCTAGGTCATTATTAAATGTCTGAGGTCGGATTTGAACTCAGGTCCTCCTGACTCCAGGGCCAGTGCTCTTTCCACTGCTCTATCTAGCTGCCCTTTTGGCTGATGTCTTTTGAACTCTTCAACTTTACAAAAAATGGAACCCAAAACAGGATAGGATACTTTATATGTGGTCCATCCAAGACAGAGAGCCATGGGAAAATCTTCTTCCTAGTTCTGGATACCTTATTTCTCTTAAGAATCTTCTCAATGGGCACAGCTAGGTGGAGGAGTGGATAGAGCACCGGCCCTGGAGTCAGGAGGACCTGAGTTCAAATCCAGCTTCAAACACTTCATAATTACCTAGCTGTGTGACCTTGGGCAGGTCACTTAACTCCATTGCCTTGCAAAAAGTCAAACGAAAAAGGAAAGAATCTTCTCAATGATCATTATAGCTTTCTTTGCTGTGATGTCACACTGTTGATTTATGCTGTGCTAAAAATCCACAAAAAAGTTAATTTTTTTTTTCATGAGCTACCATCTAATCTACTTACTTTCTACTGAGAAGCAGAAGACTATATATTTTCATTAAATTTCATCTTACTTTGTGTGACGCAATTTTCTAGTTTGTTCAGACCTTATTCATACTTTTTAGTGTGATGTCTATCTCTCCCATCTTGGTGTTATCTGAAAACTTTGCAAATATTTCATTTAAATATTTAATCTATGTCCTTAAAAAAAAGAACCAGAATCAAAATTAAAACCCAAACCCAACAAACCACCCACCAACAAAAACTAGCCATTATAGGGACAAGTACAAGGATATTTCACTGAAAACAATTCAATCTGATAACAAACTATTAAGGACAACTCATTGGATTCCATCCACCACCATCATCAAGCACAGTTTTGTCTATCTTTTCCCCAAGAATAATGTGATATACTTTAATACTGTTCACATTTACATAAGAAATATCAATAGCATAGTCACCATTTTCAAGTATTCGTGACCGGATCAAAGAGACATTATAATTCTAGCCATTGTTAACCTTCTCCGATATAAAATGGAGAAATCTACCAACGAAGAGAAGTTCAAACAGTCTTATGGAGTCTTGGGGAAAATGTTTTGTCAACCTTAAAGCAAGCTTATATAAATGAAAGCTTCTATTATTCCCTTGTCAATGATTCATTCATTAAACATATATATTATTGAGAGCTCACTGAGTACAAGGCATTTCTTCCTTAATTAGTTAGAATTTCTTTTAATCAGAGAGTAGGAGGAAGGGAAATGGAACAGATAGTCTTTCTAAATAAAAGCTTCATGTCAGTGGCAAAACCAAAGTCAATCACTTATATAAGATGTCTGGTTTGATTCTAATTAAGGTCTATATTATCAGTCAATCTGGTCAAATATGAAAGAAACCCTTTGGTGTCCTCAGCCTAAATCTTTTGGGGGAGCTTTTTAATAACTCCTTCACCAATTTCTGTGATTCACACTTGGGAATAAGATCCTATCTTAAAGTAACCAAAAAAAATCCTTCAAATTTTGATAATAAAGGGATTAGAAACTGAGGAAACTTGCACTTGACTTATGAGTTTTGAGAGTATCAATACTAAGGGACAACCTATCAAAAATCCATCTCTTTCTGAAGGGCAAAAACATTTGAAATGGCAATCTACTGTTTACATGATGAAGGAATTTTCCAAAAAGACTGGCTACATTTGAAAGGGACTTTGTAATTTCCCTCATTTATTTAATTCCTCAAACTTCACTAACCTGAATGAGATGGTAGTGTTGAGTCCTTGAAACACTTTTGTCCTAGGGGCAGCTAAGTGGTGCAGTAGACAGAGCAGTAAGCCCTAGAGTCAGGAAGACCTTGGGCAAGTCAATTAACTCTATTGCCTCACAAAAAAACAAAAAATAACAGTCTGCCCCTTAAAAACTTCACCAAACTATGACTGATCCTGATTCCCCTCTGAAGTTAGGATTTTATTTACGATCTAACATGCATTCTCTAAAAGGGAAGTAATATTATTCCTCCCCCCCCCCATTCCTGATTCTCACCACTGATCTGTCCTGAAGATCCTCTGGAACATTGAGAGTTTAGGACTTGCCTTTGATCAAACAAAAAGTTTAAGAAGTAAGACTTAAGCTCTGTTCTTCTGAAACCATAGCTGACCCTTAGTTCTTTGTTTTTTTTTTTTTTAATTTAAGGGAATGGGGTTAAATGACTTGTCCAAGGTCACACAGCTAGGCAATTATTATGTGTCTGAGGTCAAATTTGAACTGAGATCCTCCTGACTCCAGGTCCAGAGTCCATCCGCTGCTGCACCATCTAGCTGCCCCAAGAAATGCTTCTTAATAAAATACTAGCTGTTTAATTCAGAAGACAATTACTAACTGCCTACCCTAAATCAGCTTCTGGGAATACACCAAAGATAAGCAAGCTTTTGCTCTTAGATTCTAATGGAGATATATGAAAAAGTGCATATATATATATATATATATATTTATACATACATATACAACTCAAATAAAGTGAAGGCTTGGGGGAATCACATGCCGTGGAGAAGGAAAGGGTGATATAAGAAAGGACCTCTTGTTGGGGATGAGAGTGCTTCATTGAAGGAGCTAGGGATTCCCAGAGGTAGGGATGGGGAGGAAGGAAGCCCATCACAGGAAGAGTGGGAACAGATTGTGCAAAATTACAAAGGCTGAGAGTTATCCTAGTCTGGGTCAGTTTGTTCATTTGAGGCTCTTTTAAGGGAACTCGTACAGCCAAGAACGGATGAAGCAACAGTAGGCAAGAGTTAGGGTTATTGAGAGAGAACATGGGCACAGCCTCCATTTACCATGATAGCTATCTAGAAAGGATATTCCCATAAAGTGCCCCATCTGCCCATATTTAAGCTATTGTTTTTATGCTCAAGGCAAATATTTTCTCTTTCATCTTTGTGTGACTAAGAACTCAAACAATACTAAATCCTGGAGATAACAAAGCAAAGCAGATCAGCAAACCCAGCTAATATAGTAACCACACCCAACAGTCTATGGAATACTCCATGGTGGCAGCATGGTAAAGAAAAAGGAATATTACATGCATAGTCAAAGAAACTGTGTTTAAATCCTACCCCATCAATTACTATCTGTGCGAACCCAGACAAGTTTAGTTGTTGTCACAACTTCAGTTTCCTCACTTACAAAATGACGGGCTTCTACTAGAAGATTGGTTCTCTATATGATATTCCAGTTTTCCACCTATTGATCCTGCAGCTCTCAAAGCAAAGGAGGCAAACATATTTCCTCATTTCCTCTCTGTGATCAGGACTGTAGATTGTGTTCCATAGTATCTATCTATCTATCTATCTATCTATCTATCTATCTATCTATCTATCTATTTTTTATTTTCTTATTGAATTCATTGTGTATTCTTTTGGACTCTCTTTTCTTTGCTCTGCATAAATCCTTGAATCTTCCCATTTTTCTTCTATTTGTCATTTCTTATGGTACAATAATATTCCATTAAATGTCAAAATTTGTTTAGGTATCCCCTCAATCAGAATTCATTTTGCTTCTTTTTTTGCTATTGGAAATATTCTGAATATTTTCATATTTCTTTCTGTCTTTCACCATTTTGAGTTATATCAATCAACTTGCATCTGTTAAGCAGCTACTACAGTAACAATTGCTATTAATCAATATTAGGCATAAAGGAGATGAAGGCAGGAATTACAAAGCCCCCACAATTTCTGCTCTCAAAGAGCCTGGATTCTGTAAGAAATAATTATTATGGGGTGGCTAGGTGGCATAGTAGATAAAGCACCAGCCTTGGAGTCAGGAGTATCTGGGTTCAAATCCGGTCTCAGACACTTAATGATTACCTAGCTGTGTGGCCTTGGGCAAGCCACTTAATCCCATTTGCCTTGCAAAAAAACCCTAAAAAATAATTATTATCCATAAAATTTTATATTTTATATTGTTTTTAAATGTCCAGGAATGATATCCATGACTCAAAAGGTATAAACATCTCTAATTCACATTTCTAAATTGTCTTAGGAAATCCAACATGGCCTCAACCTGGATCATCAATCCTTTAATTAGTCCAAATTTTAGCTGCAAAGAAAATATGTCTATTTCCTCCAATTATTAATTATGGGATAGATATAACCTTGTTTTCTCAGAAGTAAAGTTTTTCAGAGACCAGCCTACACCTGGAAAAAAAATATTCCACCATTCAACTTTATACCATTGACTAAAATTCTCCTCTCTAACATCCTTGGCAAGTGACTCATTAAGTCACCCACTACCTTTGAAGGCAGACAAGTTCACTCTGGGATAGACTACACTGGAGAAAAAGTATCCCCTATATCATTATATATCTTCCTTATATCCTTATCTAAGTCTTAAGCTTACCTTTTTTGCTATTTTTGCTCATTGTTAATTGTTCTACCCTATGGAAGTATAAGAATATTTCAGTCAACTAAAATAGTTAATAAATAATAATAATAATGATAAAGAATAATGAAAGAAACGTGGTTGAGTCTTAACAGTTTTCTAGGACAGATCTGTTGATGAACTATATGTTTGTGGACTTAGGACCAGTCTTAGTCCAAATAAATAGCAGGGAGGTCCTTATTATGCAATAGAAATCATGAAATCACTTAAAATAATTTCACTTTAATAAACTTTTTTTTTTGGTTTTTGCAAGGCAATGGGGTTAAGTGGCTTGCCCAAGGCCACACAGGTAGGCAATAATTAAGTCTCTGAGGCCGGATTTGAACTTAGGTACTCCTGACTCCAGGGCCGGTGCTCTATCTACTGCGCCACTTAGCTGCCCCAATAAACTTTTTTATAAAAGTTTGCAAAGTACTTTGTATAACTAGCTCATTTGATTGTTGAGATGACTGCTGGATATCATAATGGAGATCCCTTTAGGTATGGTGAGACTAGATGGTTGCCAAGGTTCCAAATTCTGTGATTATTTCATTTTGCAGATAAGGAAACTGAAGTGACTTGGTTAAAGCCACACAGCCAGCAGGTGTCTGGGACAAAATTTGACCCCAAGTTTTCCTGAGTATAAAACTCTATATCTGGAATCTCTAACCAGGTCATGAATTGGTATACATGCATTCATGTAAACATATATACACATAGATGAATATAAACATGCATATATACAGCTTAATTTCAAAATCATTAATTTTCTTTGTAAGTATGTGTGTATATGAATATACATATAATACATATATGTTGCTGTTTGTCCTTTGTTTTTAAAAGAAGACCATGACATCAGGGATGTAATGTCATGCCATGCTCATGAATTGGATTTGAGTGGGGGGGGGGGGGCATTGTGCTAATTCACCAACCTCTTCTGGAGCTATCTGGTTTCAGAGGCCAGAGATGAATCATGGATGACTGGAGATAGAACTGAATACAAGGTAATCAGGGATAAGTGACTTGCCCAAGGTCACTCATCTAGCATGTGACTGAGGCTGGATTTGAATTCAGGTCCTCGTATCCCATCCATGTGCCAACAGGCTGTATATAGAGAAGCATATCTATATCTATACTTATATTCTATTCATATAATTTATGCACTTAGTAACATAATCCTCAGAAGGGGTCTATAACCTTCCACAGATGTCCAAGCTATACAGTCATCACCCCCCCCCCAAAAAAAACCCACAAAAACAAAATACTGGACATTTTCTGCCTTTACACTGGCTCTTCATTTTAATCACCTATTCATCAAACAATACCTTGCTTAGACAAACCAGGCTTAGCCCCAGGCCAGGTCTGTTTTACCCCAAAGTAAACTCTAGGAATAGCATCCCTTTAGCCAACCATAGACCCTTAATCCTATTCATCTCTCATATTTCACATGTCAGAAATCCTTGAGGATTTGCACTGGATTTTCTCATAACCATTCCCACAAGTTTGTAAAATAGTAATAATTAATCAACTCTTTCAAAGTTCCTACTTGAATGGCAGGGCCATAACTCCCCTAGCACTGCCTTTACTAAAATGGGGTCAGCATTGTTTATTTCTATTCCTCCATTAGTCTGGATGACTTTCCCTGGCAGGGTTGACTCCTGGTAAAGGCAGCATTAAAAAGTCCAATGAACCATCAAGCCTTTCTGTAGTGTCATCCTGAGCAGGCAGTCCTGGGCAAAAAGACTGGCAAACATGGATCATATTTCTCGACCCTTCAAGGTCAGTGAGCAGGTCTCAGGAGCCCTAAAAGAGAGAAAGGTGGCTACAGAGATCCTGCAGCTGCCTCTCAGAACTCCACATTTTCATGCAAACCTTGTCTGTGTATCGCAGCCTCTCTCCCCCCAAGAGAAAGTCTTATAGGGAAAATAATGCTGTAGAAAGCATCCTCTTGCTTTAAAAAAAAACATTTACAAGAAATGAATGTTGAATTATCTGTAGCTTAGAAGTAGAAAACCTATTAGTCTCTATGAATTCTTTTTATTCTTTGTTATAACCCTACTGTGGGGTTTAAACTCCCTGAGGGTTAGGGATGGTTTTATTTTGCTCTTTTGATTTGTAGTGGGGTGGAGAGGTAAGGATAGTCTTCAAATCTCCAGTGACTAGCACACAGCAGAAGTCAATTGAATTGTAAAGAAGATAAAATTAAACTATTTGAGAAATTATAGTACAGGGGAACCATATCATTTTTTTGATGTCCTAGGATCTGGGTTCTAATCTTGGTTCTATTATATGCACCTAGGTTTATCTTGTCTTTAAGGGACTTCACCAATAAAATGTAGGAGTTGAATTAAGTTCTTTTTCAGGTCAAAATTGATCATCCTAATTGAGAGCTACTTTAGGCTGTGATAAAGCCACTACAGAGAAGGTAAAATCAAGGCACTACAATCTGGTAGTAGAGAAAAAAAGGAGAATTTGAAAACAGGTCATATGATTTCAAATTAATGCTTGCATCATAAAGTCTAAATTGAACTTGCAAACTGTTAAAATAATGCTTTTTCCTTTTTAGGTCTACCACGATAACATTAACAGCTTATATTTATTTAGGGTTTCATTTTTTCAAAAGGATTTCTAGAAGAGTATTGAAGATACAGCTGGTGGATCAGTGAATAGCACCCTGGTTCAGGAGCCAGGAGTAACTGAGTTCAAAGCTAACCTTAGATATTTTGCAGCTGTGTGACCGTGGACAAGTTACTTAACCTTGTTTGCCTTAGTTTCCTCATCTGTAGGAAGGATCTGAAGAAGGAAATGGCAAATTACTATAGTATCTTTGCCAAGAAAACTCTCAAAAAGGGTCAGAAAAAGTCATTTGATCCCTACAACAATCCTGCTATATCATTTTCTGCATTTACTTTTAAGGAAACTGAGGTAGAAAGAGGCGAGGTGACTTGCCCAGAGTCATATAACTAGTAAATGTCTGAGGTATGATTTAAACTCTAGTCATCCTAACTCCAGGGTCAGTGTTCTATCCACTATGCTATCTGGCTGCTTGTCTATGTTTCCAATTGGACATGCAGGGCCACTTTGGTAAGATGCTATTGAATTTATTAAATAGACACAAAAAAGTAAGTTGTTCAAATTCCAGCTTTCTACACAACCCCAATTTTCCATTCTCTGTATATTCTATTTGGGTGTCACTTAGATTCAGATATAGCTGAAAAATGATTGTAAAACATTGAAGATTTTGGTCAGAATAGATTTCAGAAGTCATACAGCATGGTTCCCTGATATTGTAACTGAAGAAATGGGACCCAGGAAAATTGTGACTTGCCGAAGGTCATAGAGACGGTAAATGGAAAAACTGGGATTAGAACCCAGGACTCTACAATCAGAAAACTACTATTCTTTCTACTGAACTTAGACAGCATGTTTTGCTTCTCATAATAAACTCTAAAGAGGGCACTATTATTATTCCTATTTTATACCTTATACCTGAAGGCTCTATGATCAGAAAACTAGTTTCCTTTGCATTGAATATGGACAGTATATGTTGATCCTCATAACAACCCCCAAAGAAGGCACTATCATTATTTCCATTTTATACCTGAAGAAACTATGGTTAGAAAAGAAACTTTGCTCAGTCACAAAGTTACTAACATCCGCACTAAATGACCGGGTTAGGATTTGAACCCACGGCTTCCTGACTTTTGAGTTCAGTCATCCATCCATTATTCCATTCTACCTTAGTGGAGGACCAAACAATACTCTTCGAAATTGTTTCAAAATAGAAGGACTACATTCTGTTTCTATTAAACAGACTGATGGCATAAAGCTGCAGTAGCATGCTTTTCCACTAAAACTTCATGGGGGAAAAAAAACAAAACATTTGTTCTGAGATTTATTTCTTGATCTCTCTAAGGATATGTGTCCCGTGACCACAAAAATCTTCTGTTTGAAGCCAATATTCCAGATCAAGGTCTCACATTTTGTAGTCAACCTCATCTCAGCAAGAAGCTCTGACATGATTAAAATGTGAGAGAGCCTGGGGAAGAAACCTATCAACTACTTTCCAAGAAGGGGAAGCTACCCAAATGCTCTGCTTTAGAAGACTGCTTATTTCCTATGTTAAGTATTATAGGAAAAGTCCTGGCTTGGTCAGTTCCTTCTTCCTCTCCCAGAGGCAGATACACAAACATTTATCCACCCATGGGGGCCATGCACATTCCTTTCCCTGTTTCATCCTCAAGTCCTTAGCGATAGCCAAAGAAAATCTGGTTCCAGAAAACTCCCTGCCTTTTCTCTACATCTTCGTACTCAAATGGCTTGACTTTCCTACTCAGCCTTTCTTTCCACCATGATAAACAGGGTCACTTATGGTTAAGTACATGCCAAGCTCTATGCTGATGAGACCCATGGAGGGAGTATGGTCCTGACGACCACCCTGGTTAAGAATCTCTGGAATGTGGCTCCAGTTGGGGGCTGGCAAGATGAAGGAGTTAAACTCCAGACTGTTCTGCGTATCTCTGGCTACTGTACTAGTGAGTGATTCAGTGAAGTGTGAAAATAGTACAGCTTTAGACGCACAATCGTCTCCAGTTTTGTACATGCTGAAATAGACCACAGATTTCAGCCCACAATTGTGAACAGATTTCAACCCCCCCCCAACCTCCCAAGCATATGTGGGGGTGGAAGAGTATGCAGGAGGGGAAAGGGTGCGCAGAGCTGGAATAGAAGATGAGCCAGTGGAGAAACCATGATGGGAATTATGTCAAAAAGGCAGCAACCTATAGGAGCGCTTCATTGCTGTCTGATTGGCAGAGGCAAGGTTCATTGCAAGGAAGGGTTTTGTAAGTATGGTCTAGAACTGTGAAAAAACAAATATACAGACATCTAGGTAGATCGATCAGTAGATACACATACACACAGAGACACACACATATACATATATATGGATATATATGTCTCTATAGCTCTATATTTTTATATATGAATAATTTCCAGACCTCACTTTTAATACGTTGGCTGAGTAGAAGCTTAGGTTTAGGACTGTGAAAAAGCATGTATACATACATACATGTAGGTAGAGAGAGATCAATAGATACATAAACACACAGACCACACATACATATATATTATATATATGTATGTATGTCTATATATCTTTATTTTATATATGAATAATTTCCAGATCTCACTTTTCATAAGTTGGCTGATTGGAAGCTCAAGTTTAGAGCTGTGAAAAAGCATGTATACATACATACATGTAGGTAGAGAGAGCAATAGATACACAAACACACAGGGACACACATATATATGTATGTCTATATATCTTTATTTTATATATGAATAATTTCCAGCTCTCACTTTTTATAAGTTGGCTGATTGGAAGCTCAAGTTAGAGCTGTGAAAAAGCATGTATACATACATACATATATATAGGTAGAGAGATCAATAGATACACACAGAGACAGACAGACAGACACACACACACACACACACACACACACATATATATATATTTAATATATAAATAATTTCCCGATCTCACTTTTCATAAGTTGGCTGATTGGAACCTCAGATTTAGAGCTGTGAAAAAACATGTATACATGAATATAGGTAGATAGATCAATAGATACACAAACACACAGAGACATACACACATATACATATATTATATATTATATATATATATATATATATGTTTTATATGAATAATTTCCAGACCTCACTTTAAATAAGTTGGCTGATTGGACGCTTAGCATAAATTGAATGGATTTAATATTGCAAATTTATCCTCATAGGAAAAACACAGAAACTCAATGCAGAGAATTATAGTTAGATATACAGAAACCAATAGGGGGTTGGGGAAAATCGTGCAATGATTTTCAGAGGTTAATAAACTTATTATCCCCTCCACACTCATTCTGGGTACACATGCCCAGAAAGATACATTAGGTGGGCTTTAGTGTCCAGTCCTTGACTTGGTATAGTTTTCTATGAGGAGATAGATGATACTAGAAATGGAATCATAGAGCAGACCTGGTCCTTTTACTGGTAGTTGCACTTTCTGTTTTTTTTCTCAAATTTAAATCAGACATCAACCCCTTTTTAATGCCTGTACAACAGCCAACACTCAAGAGAAGAAACTATACCAACCCAAAGACAGTAGGGGGAATTCTCCTTCCTCCCCGAGGCTCCCCCTGCCCCCCATTCCTTCTAAGAAAGAGTTCATAAAAGACTCTGGGGGAAGATTTATAGTTGAGAGATGTTATGAACTGACAGCACAAACATATTACAGCTCCAAATTCAGCTTTATGGTCTTTCTGCCCCCTCCCCTTTAGTCATATTATATGAGAAAGTCCAAATAGAAAAAAGAGATCATGGGGGTGGAGAGGTTTGCGGGTGGGTGTAGGGTGAAGAGTTCTGTTCGAGCTGTCACGATGTGGGATCATGTAAGACTTCTTCCCCTCTCATTCCAGTCTCTTTTCACCAGCCCGGTCCCCCAATGCATCTTAGTCCAAAAGAGGAGCCCTAGACTGGGCTAGTAGATGTGGCCATGTGTAACCAGCCTTCTGTCTCATCCTCACCAACCCTCACTTTCTGTTAGTTCTAAGGTGCTCATCAGTCCTTTGACTCATGCTGCTCTTAGCCTCCAACCAAAGATTTTCAGCTTCAGCTGGGACCCCCAAAGGTAGGAGGTGGGGGTAGGCAGAAAGAGCCTAGAAAAAAAAAATCATGAGCCCACATCTACCAACCAGACCAGCCTGGAGGAGATGAGGGGCCCCATTTTTCCCACCAATCCTCTGTGCTCTCCAAGGTTCTCCCAGGCCCTGAACTCTTTCCTCCATTCTCCCCCCCACCACTCCCAATTCATAATGGGACAAGGAAGTCCATGAGAAGAGCCTGCATCAATACTCAGATTTAGCCCTGGCAGAAGCTTTTCTAAGTTAGCTCCTTAGGCTACAGGATCGTCCTTGCTTCTCAGCACCAACAAGGCTGATCATCACATCCTGCCCCAGTCAGCCACAACCTCCCACATCCAGCCAGTTCTCTGAACCCAAAGAATAGCCAGGGAGGAAGATGTGGCTTCCATCCTTTCAATGTTCAGCAGCCCCTGGAAGGGCACAGGTAGTCCGAGAGGCTATTTGGGGGTGTGCGTGAGAGAGAGGGGGCAGAATATCAGTAAAAGGGGGCTTGTGCAAAGTACCCACACCTCTTCCCAGCAGCATCCTCCCCCATCACCCACTCTCCCTTCCCTCTATCCACCCACCAGCCAGAAGCCATCCTTCAGCTGCTTGCCTTATTATCATATGTTCGTGTTCATACATTCTGCTGATCTGCAGTGTCAGACCGGATAATGAAATTTAAATTGACCCCCTTCGATTCCCAATGGTTAAATATTTGTGCATCTAACTCTCGGGCTGCCATGGAACTTACAAAGCGTTCTGGAGGGAGCCAGTCACACGGCCAACCACCCCACACTGCAGGGGCTTGCTCAGAAGCTTGCTTTGCCAGGGTACATTTGCAAAAGGCGGTTGCCCAGAATGCAGACAACCTGCAACGTTCTAGCCACTGAGGCTTCCCTGCTCTTGATTTACCAAGGGGGTCTGTCATCCATCCACTCCCTCCCTCTCTGTTGACCACTCGCCAGGTCTCGAAAACCAAAGCAAAGGAGAGAAGGTGGGGAGGGGGGGGGGATCAAGAGAGCCATAAATCAGCAGGCATCGCCTTCCCCAATAAATAAGCAAAGAATCACTCACTGTATTTCAGACTGATCACAGCAACGTCCAGGTGCAATATCCAGGAGGTTACCGGCGAGAAAAAAAGCCCACGATCTCGACACGCAAAAAAAATAAAAGAGCAAAAAAAGGAAAAAAATCCAACTGCAATTTTCCATCAATTTTAGTCAACACAGGCAAAGCTCTAACCCTGCCCTGCTGATTTCTCTCCCCCAATCAATGCCTCATTCTGGCACGGTCAACTTTTCTTCTCCGAAATTTCTTTGCAGATGGATTATTTATCTTCTTCTCTTTTCGTGGAGGGAAAGGGGAAAAAAAAATATAAAATGAAAAAAAAAATAAAAGCAAACCACCTCTGCACAGCAGGTCTTTACTTTTCTAAAAAAACAAAATAGCCAAAAAAGCCCAAACTTTTCCTTCCAAGATTCCTCCTTTTCTTGCTTTCCATTTCGTTAATGAAAATACTTTTCCTTTCCGGAGCCTCTCTTCTCCATTTCCAGTGCGCCCCCCTTTTAGGTTCCCCCTTCTGTGTGTGTGGCCGGGGTGTTTATTGTTTATTTATTTATTTAAAAAATAGATTTTTTTTTTTTTAGACTAGAACACCATCTCCCTCTGGTCTGAGGTGGGTCGGTTTCATCTTAGAATGTTCGCGCTCCCTCTCGTCTCTCTCCCTTTGGGAAGGGATGGATGGACAGACAGACAGACAGATACATTGATCTGTTAAGATCCAGGTCTGGCAGGACGATCTGCTTTCTTCCTCCTCCTCTCCTGCACGTTCAGTTTCTCCAAAACCTTGGGCTCCACGAGAGATCCGCGTCCCGCATCCTTCATTTTTGCAAGACACCCAAACCGCCGCTGCCACCCCAAAGTCTTCCTTTTTACATCGTCGTTTCCTTCCTCTCTCTCTCTCTCTCTGTCTCTCTCTCTGTCTCTCTCTCTCTCTCTTTCTCTCTCCCCCCACCTCGATTTTTTTTTAAAGAGATCAACTCCCCCCCAACCCCAAGGAGCCCCCTCCCGGCCTGCCCCTTTCCCCAAAGATCTGATTAGATTTCCAATCACAACCCAGTGCGCAATTGGATTTCGGATTTCAGCTCCCCGGCCATGCACCTTCTTCCCTTCTCCACTCCAAACTCCCCGTTAGATGCTGGCGTTTTCCCTCCACCTCCTCTGCAATTTCATAATCTCACGTTAAATGGAGTGCAGGGGGTGGGGGTGGGGGTGGGGGCGGAGGTAGTGGAGGAAAATTTCAAGGCTCCCATCAGCTGTCAAGAAAGCCAGCCCTCCCCCCCCACTTTTTTTCCCTCCTCTGCTCCCCCCGCCCCCCTGGAGGCTGGTGGCGGCTTTTTCCTTCTCTGCCCCTGCCCCCACCCCCAGCCCCGGCTCCCCCCTATCCACACACACACACACACAGAGTCAGCACCGGGCACACTTTCCCGATCCGCCAGATGTCCCCCAACTCCCCCGAGGTGGTCCCGGCTCAAGGCGGCGGGGATGCGTGACGGGGCCCGGCCGGGACAAGCCCCCGGCTCCCCTTCCTCCTCATTTTGCCAGGCTCTCCATCTTTTGATCAGCTGCAATAGAGATCCGCTTGCAGCGGGGTGAAGGAACTTCCGAGGGGGGGGCGGCTTTTATTTGAAAGGAAAGTGGGGTAAAGATGGGGGCAAGCACGAGGAGGCTGGAGGTGGCGGGGCTCCTCCAAAAAATGAAGAGAAAAAAGAAGGACCCCCCCCCCCCAGCCCTAGCCCCTGGCTCCTGTCGGAGGCAACTGCAGCTCTGAGCTCTTCTCCAGCTGCGGCTGGCACATTCTGCTGCAGCTACAAGTTGCTTCTTCTTCTGCCCCCTGGGACTGGGGCTCGGGGTCCCTGCCCGCTCGCGGAGGCCCGGCCCCCGGCGGCCGCGGGGATGCTGGGCTCGCTGCTTCGTGCCATCTCACCAGGGCCCGCCAGAAGCCACCTCTCCTCCCGGCTCCCCAGACATCCGCTCCCGTTTGAACTCTTCTCTCCCTCCTCCCTGGCCCCTTTAGAAGGAAATCTAGAATTGCAATCCAAATGCCTGGCCAGCCTGGGCTGGCGCCCTGCGGCCGGGGAAGGGCCCAGCGAGCGGGGGGCGCGCAACGGACTCTGGGCTTTTCTTCCTCTTCCCTCTTGCTTTTTTTTTTGTTTCGTCTCTTCTTTTCTCTTTTCCTCTCTCTCTTCCCCCCTTTTCCCCCTCTCTCCCCTTCTTTTCTTGTGATCAGTGAAATACAATTACCCAATTACCTCCCATCATCTTAGCACTGATTGGTCAATCGCATTAACACTTGATGTCAGTGAAAAAGGGGATTGGAGGTCTTGTGATGGGGTTCTGCTGCCACCTGGAGGGTACACCGCAAAGAGCCGGAGGACCAACAGCCCCCAAGGATAACCAGTGGGGAAAAAGAAAAAGAAAAAAAAATCTCCCGGCTGGGAAGAAGGATTAGAAATCATCTTCTTCCTTCCTTTTTTTTTTTAGGTTGTTACATGTATTGGCACACAGTTGAGCAAAATGGTTCCGAATGGTCTCTTTCATTTCTTTCTCATTGGGGGTGAGTCCATCCTTTTCATTTTAGATACCGGTAATTTGGTATTTTTTTTTAATTTTGCTATTCTTTTTTTTTAAATCAGATTAACCAAAGAAATCATTTTCTTTAAAAATACACGTGTGCAGTATGATCAATGTGCGTCTAGGGTTAGGATGGTTCTAAAAGATTATTAGATTGCCTTGGGGGGGAGGGAGGGAGAAAAATGTAAAACTCAAAACCATGCAAAAAAAAATGATTGGTTAAAAACTACCGTTGCATGTGGTTGGGGAAAAAACCCAAATAAATAGATGGCAGGAGAAAAATTGTGTGCATCAGTCGAGGAGGGGTAATGGGAGGTTTAGTGAGATTAGAATCCTGACTCTCTCTCTCTCTCTCTCTGTGTGTGTGTGTGTCTGTGTGTGTAGATAGGTGAGGGGGTGTCTTTGATGCATTCCTAAAATATAAAAGGGGAAAAACAGGACAGATCCCAGCAAGATGCAAAACCAAGCTCTGGAAACCCTGACTAGGAGGATGCCCAACAAGCTGAGACATCTCTCTTATTTCTTTCCCTCTCCACCGAGCTGGGCAGTTATGAGTCAGTAGCATCACCTTGGACAAGCAAAAGGGAAAGAACTCTGGCTGACTCAAGAGTGGTCGGCACCCTGTGGTAGGGCAAGCACACTAGGAGGAAAAAAGTGTAAAGGCAAGAGAGGATCCTTGAGCCTGTGGAATGTAGCAGCAAATTGCTCTGTTCAGTTTGTAGGAGACATTCCGGACAGTCTGACAACTCAATTCCAACATCGCATCCTGGTGGATGTATGCATTTCCGTCAAATCATATTAGGGGAGAGAATGTCTCTTCTCCAATCCACTCCACTCTGACTAGGGGGTGAGGGGGTGAAGCAAGGATGCAGAGTGGGGCCAGAGGGATGTCCTATTAAAAATCTTTTAATTCCTTATTTTCTTCTATCTCTTTCCCTGCCTCAAAATTATGCTCAAAGAAAGGAATTTATAATTATATATTTAAGGCCATTCATAGAGTGGCTCAGGGATGTGAATATGAGGAAAGTATGAGATACAGTATCAATGACATAATAATTACAGATTTTGGTAGTCTTCCCTTAAATACAGATATCTACCAATTTATCTGAAGGAAAAAGTTAGAATATAAAATCTATTTAAACGATTTTTTTGGATAGAGACAAGCAGGATTTGAATTCCCTCAGACACTTAATACTTACTTAGTTGTGTGACCTTGGGCAAGTCACTTAACCCCACTGCCTTGCAAAATAACACAAAAAAACAAAAACAAAAAATTCTCACTGAGTGCTCTCTATAGATTGAAAACTTCTTAATAAATGAATAGTAAACACCTGCCCTTTTAAAGTTGGAGAATATCATATCTCACTTGACTCTAATCTGAATAACAAATTTAAGTGACTGCAGGGGAAAAATGATGTCTTTGGATATGAGTTATGATTTATTAGGTATTCCCTTAAGTCTGGGCAACTCTGAATTATATCAGTATGAGAATTTGGTATTTTCTCAATGTCAAAAGAAATCAAGGAAGCTCCCTCCTTCCCTCCTCCTCCCACCCCATGCATTGGGTGGACACCCACAATAGATTTATGGAAGCATAAGGCTTAGAGTCAGACAAAATGGCCAAGTAAAGGATGTTTATTGTCAGCCTCACTGGAAGGAAAACCAACTTTTGATGAGATCACAGATTCCATTATTGGAATAATAGGAATAAATTAAGTGGGGGGTGATTGCATTGTTTGTGCTTCTCAATGAATAATACATTATTAAAAAAATCAGAGTTGTAAAGGTGAAAGGGATCTTAGGTGACATCTAATCCAACTTATTCATTAGTTAGAGGAAGAAACTGAGGCCCACAGAGATTGAGTCACACAGAAAGGAAGTGGCTAAGATGATATTTCAATTTGGTCATGAATACCTTCAAAGGACAAAGATGACAGCTACTCAGAATCTAAATTTGGTATCAAAACCTCTATCCTTAAATAAATC
Organism: Macrotis lagotis; assembly: GCF_037893015.1. Classification (NCBI taxonomy): domain Eukaryota; kingdom Metazoa; phylum Chordata; class Mammalia; order Peramelemorphia; family Peramelidae; genus Macrotis; species Macrotis lagotis. The sequence goes on from NC_133660.1 coordinate 264,997,010, forward strand.
TCAACTATGGTTTTCAACTAATAATCAATATAAATGTACATTCTCAAATGTCTCAAAAGGGAAACTTATTTTAAGCATTCATGACATGGGTAAGGGGGAAGAAGCAATTACATGGCTTGGAATCAAGGAACTTGTTAGGGAACTATGGAACAGTCACTTGTTAATTATTTTTAAAATGTTATCTTATTGGATCATCACAATAATCTTTATTGTTCCCATTGTACAGCTGAGGAAACTGAAGTGAACAGAATTTTAGTCCCTTGTCTAAGGTCTCAAAGATAATAAGGTCTTCCTGACTCCCAGTCCAGTACTCTATCTACTATCTTTTTCCCCCAAAACCTGACTGCTAGACATTTTTGCTACAGTTTGAAATGAAGCAATTTCTTAAACCTAAAAATAGGGAATATGAGGTAGGAGAGAGAGAATGATTGGCTAGTAAAAGGAAAAGAAAACCCTCTTATACTAGCCACCTCTTACCATCTAACTCACCCATTACCAATTAACCCACACATCTGACTTTAGCAGTTCAGTTTTTTTTATTTGTATAAATAAAATGTTTGGAATAATAAAAAGAAAAGATAATTCACATTCTAGCCTTGGTTCTGCCATGGAAACACTTGCTGCTAGACAGTGAGCAAATCACTTTATCTTTCTCAATTGAAATGTCCTCATCTGTAAAAATAAGGAACTAATCAATAGTTCTTAACCTGTGGTCCCAGATGTTTTCCATTTTTCTTTTGATGACTGTATTTCAATATAATTGCTTTCCCTTTTCATCCTATGTAGCCCTTCCAGCTCTGATAGTAAGACATGTTCTGTGTTCCACAGCCCTTTCTAGTTCCATCTATTGTCTATGATCAAGAGTTCTACCTGGCTTTGATGGTCCGTAATAATTTATATAACTCCATGAAGCACAAGCAGTGTCTGAGAGTTCATGAGATTGAATGTCCTTAATGGTGAATGGTGAGGAAAATTGAGGGCCAATGAACTAGGTCATGGGAGAGGGAAGAAGGACAGTTTGCTGACATTCTTCCATGTTTGAGGGTAGAATTGAAAATATCATTATGCTATCTTATCTCAGGAGAATAAGGCCTTCGTAGTCATTGATAATCATGTCAGCTCACATTGATTTAGTGCTTTCAGAGTTTACAAAGCATTTTCCTTGTAGTCATCCTGCTGAGATAGGCAGTGAAAGTCTCTCTTATTATCCATGCAGGAAAATAAGACTTCAGCAAATCAAATGACTAGCTTTATGTTCAAAGCTGATTTAACAGTGGGATCAATATACTAATGATAATAATAATAATAATAATAATAATGCTCCTTTGCTACCTCTTTTATACTGAGTTGATATTCTTTTATTATTCTAATATAAAAAGAAACTTTCAAATGTTCTTTAATGTCACTAAGTCAGCAGTATTCTCTATAACAAATTCAATAATTCTAGATAAATTTCTAGATAAATTAGAAAATTCCAAGCCTGGTATTTAAAATGCTTTAAAACATGTCTTGGAGGTAACTTTTCTATCTATTTCAATTTATTCCCTATCTTTAACTCTCTTTTTCAGGTAAACTAGTCCGCTGGTGGTTTCCATTGCATTCTCATTCCTACCTGTGTGCCTTTGTATAGGCCATCTTTCATCTGTGAAATGAAATTTCTCCCCATCTTTGAGTTTTAGAAACTACCTTCCTTCAAAGCAAAGTTCTGATGCCATCACCTCCCCAAGACCTGTATTGACCCTGCTCCTCTGTTAGTGTTGCTCCTTATCTCTTTAAATTACCAGCACTTGGTAGATTTTTTTTTTTTGGTATCTGATTATCTATTCACATGTTGTACACTCCCCGCCCCTAAGTAGAATTTAAGATCCTTCAGTGTAGGGATGGTTCCATTTTATTGTTTTAGCCTTATCACATAGCTTGTGCCTTCAGATAAAGAATAGGTTAGGATTTAATAATTACTGACGATGTTCCAGTCACTCTGTTAGACACTGGATATACAAAGACAAAAATAAAAATCTTAACTTCTAGCAATTTACCAATCTTAACTTCTAGCAACTTACCTTCAAACAAGGAGAACAACATGTCCATTAATGAGGAAAGACAAAACACATACATAGAAAATACAATGAAAAGAAATAATTTCTGGGGAGTTAATGGGACAAAGAATTGGCAGGATCAGGAAAGGTAAAAATGCTAGTTAGTAATAATAATAATAATAACTAATATTTATATAGTGCTATTAGGTTTGCTAAGCACTCTACAAATATTGTTTCATTTGATCATCACAATGATCTTTGCAAGGAGGAGCTAGAATTATCTTCACTTTGCAAATAAGGAAAATGAGGCAGATAGGAGTTACTCTATTTATCCTGCACCACATAGCTAGTATGTCTCTAAGGCACAACTTGAACTTGGATCTTCCTAATTTCAGAACCAAAACCCCCTAGCTACCTCCCTTGTTAATTGATTGATATCAGTAGGAGGTGTAACTTGAGCTGATCTTTGAAGGAAACTAGGTATTTCAAAAGGTCAAATAAGCAATAACTGAAAAACTTCCCAAGAATGGGTACCAGCTTGTTAGAAGACATCGAGAAAGGAAATGGATTTATTTTATTTTAGTTTTTTAATGCAGAATAACAGTAGACCCATTTGCCTAGAAGGTAGAATGTGTGAAGATCAATTTGCAATAAGCTAGAAAATCCAAACTGGTGCCAAATTATGAAGAATTTGGCATACCAAACAGAGGAGTTTGCATTTTATCTTCATTACAATATGAAGTTCCTGGAGAGCATTAAGTAGGGGATGGATGGGGGCACTTGTATAAGATTCAGGAATATCACTTGAGCAACAGTTGGATGACAGATTGGGGAAGGGAAAGACCCAAGGTAGGGAGATCACGATGGAGAGGTGATGGGGGAATGAGGGGGCTGAATAAGAGTAGTGACTTTATGAGAGCTGTAAAGGGGGAGAGATATGAGAAATTCTGGGAAGGATGCACTGAAAAGCATTGATAACTTGAGCACGAAGAAGAGTGAAGAATTTTCCCTATGCATATATTTAGTAATTAATAGAACACTTTGAAGTTTTCAAAGGACTTTACATTTTGCCTCATTTGATTCTTACAATAGTCCTATGAGGTAGATGTTATTATGAGGATACTGAAGCAGACAAAAGCTACTTGTCTAGCATCACTTAGCTAGCCTGACTCTTAGGTGTAATTCAAATTCAGGTTTTTCTAAATTCAAGTTTGGGGGTCACCTAGTTACCTTTCTTGTTAACTGAAAGGATCACATAACTAAAAATCAGGATTTGAATTCAGGACTTTTTGGCTCTCAAATCCAATAGCTTACCCACTCTGCTACCTAGTTTGTTTGACCTTGAAATTAATTTAATCATATCTGTTATTCACATAGTGCTTTTAGACTCTTAATTACTTATTAAATATTATCTCATGTGAGTCTCTTAACCACTCTGCATTGTATGGTTATGACTGTCTGAATTTCATAGATGAGGAACAAGTCCAAAAAGGGTAAATGAATAAGCCAAGGTCATAGAAGACTAATTTCAATTTCAAAGTGCTTTCCACAAAATCACAAAAAAAATTGTTTCATCAAATAAAGTTATATATAGATAGATTATAAAAAGTTAGATTAAAAATCTACCTATCTCTCTCTCTCTCTATTTATATGTGTGTGTGTGTATGCATGCATGTACCTGAATATTTATGTGTGTATCTCTACCTGGCTATATATATGCATAAATATATATATATATATTTATGCATATTATTTTGTTAAATAATTTTTCAGTCCTGTCTGACTCTCTGTGATCCTATGTGGGGTTTTCTTGGCAGAGAAACTGGAGTGTTCTGCCATTTCTTTTTCCAGATACATATGTATATGTTTATGTAAATATTCATATAATATGAAAATATAAGGGTTCCACTATTAATTGCAAGTAGAAGTGTATATTCAAAAACCATTGTTGTCTGAAGTCAACAAAATGCTAAAAAAAATAATGTGTTTAGGAGTTAATTATTAAAAAATAAAATATTAAAAATCAGCAAATTCTCATTCACCTTTATGATTTTAAAAAAATTTGTCAAAGAGGTGATTTTGAGAGAGTTTGAATGAGACATACAGATAATACTAGTAAGGTTTTCCTTCAAGGACACCTCCTTAGCCTCCTTATTCATTGGAAATTAGCTGCTGAGAAGGCAAGGAACCTGCTAAGATGCTCTATCTAGAGACTAGGCTTGGTGAAATCTTGAACACCCAGCAGGGGACAGTATCTAGTAACCAGAAATATAAAATAGCAGAAAGATTGAATATCATTATTTAGCAAACTTTTAAAAAATCATGAAAGCTATTGCTTGTTAATAGATAGGAATCTGATCACAGAGGGCAAAAATAACTATTGCCTTATCATACTAAGGTTAATGAATAAATCATGTTTATATAACACTTAAGATGCTTTCATCAAAGCAACCTTGATCAGGTAGATAGTGCAATTACTATTATTCACATTTTGTAGATGATATTTGGGGAGCACAGAAGTTAAGTGACTTGCCCAAGATCACTTAGCTAGTGAGTGCCATCTTTAGAATTTAACCCTGCATCTCATGAACTTTCTAACACTTTTTCTTCTACAACATCATTCTATGGGGAGATATAATCTCCAAGGAACAGATCGTTTCATCTCTCTTTCAATATTGACATATATAGGATATCTTTAGGGAAGGAAGATGAAGGATTGGTGGCAATCTGATCCAAGGCAGAAAAATAGGGATAATGGGTAGAAATTAGAAGGAGAAAATTCAGGCTTATGGAAAGGGGGCATTTTAACAATTAGAAGTGTCCAAAAGGAAAACTAGCTGCTTGAGAAGTGATAAATTTCCCTTCTTTCCTCCTTAGAAGTCTTCCAGCAGAATCTAGAAGCTAGTAGTTGAGAATGTTGTATATATGGATTGGACAGCTAAGATTCCTTCCAAATCTCAAATTATTCTCTATATCTTAAAGTTTATGTAGTCATTTCACTTAAATGCCAAGTGAGCTGTCTTTATTCAGAGCAAAGTCTTTAGACTGTATCAAGTGAATTAAATTACTTCATTCATTCGGTTATCCATGTAATCATTCATTCATTAATTCACTCATCCTTTCATTCATTTAAAAACATTTTTGAGTGCCAATATATATTTATATAAGGCATTTTCCTAAGAGCTTTGGAATGGAATTTAGAGAAAAAATTCAAAAGAATTCTTTAATATTCAATTTAAAAGTTGACAAAGTAAAAAAAAGCTAAGCTTAGGACAAAAAAGATTGACCCAGCAGCATGGTATAGTGGAAAATCTGATGGACCAGGAGCTGGGGAAAGGGGGTTGTATTCCTGGCTTCATCTTAACTAAGAATGTTGCTTTTTTCACTTTATCAGTTTCCTCATCTGTACAAATTAGGTCATTGGCCAGGAATAATCTTTAAAGTTCTTTCCAGCTCTAGTTTTTAATGCTACAATGCAACCCAATAATCTATCCTTTAGTTGATGGATACTAGATAATGAAGAAAGCTAAGAGGATGACAATGGTGAAAATGATGAGGATGATAAGGGTGGTGGTGATGATAGCAATCATAGTCATGGTAAGTCATGGCGATATTATTTCACAGTTATATGATACTGCAACGTCTATGAACTAGATTTCCCCTCATAATAACCTTGTGACTTAGGTCTTATTATCATCTAATATAAGAGGGAAACTAAAGCTCAGGAAGAAGTAATGACTTTCCCAGGCCTAAGGAATGTATTGTCAGAATTAGAATTCCAAGCCAGAATTTAACTTTCTACGTCTAGTTCTTTTTGTACTATAATCATAATTATTCTCACAGATAATAACTAGAATTGAGGGCTTTTTTAATTTAAAAAACTCTTTTCTTTCTTTTTTCCTTCCTTCCATCCCTCCTTTTTTCCTTTCTCCTCCTCTTCCTCTTCTTCCTTTTGTCTTTTTTCTTTCTTCTTCTTCTTCTTTCTTCTTCTTCTTCTTCTTCTTCTTCTTCTTCTTCTTCTTCTCTCTCTCTCTCTCTCTCTCTCTCTCTCTCTCTCTCTCTCTCTCTCTCTCTCTCTCTCATTGTTTCTTTTTTCCTCACTGTAAATATGAACCAAAGTACCATATTTAGTATAGGGAAAGGAATTATTTGATTTGGTTTCAAAGGACCTGGGTTCACTGACTCAGCTATTAGTTAGTTATTTGGGCAAGCCATTTAACTTATCTGAACCTCAATTCCCTAATCTGTTAAAAAAATAAAAGAAAATAAAAAGAACAAAAGAAGATGGACTAGATCAAACTCATAAACTGCCTAAATGTCTAAAATAGTTTTTTTAAATAAATGAAGGTATGAATGAATGAATGAATGAATGGTTAAGTGGATGACTGAACCAAATCAAAATGTAAGTAGGGAATGTTTAACAAAATTTGAAAAATGTAATATATCATAGCTAATGTCAATCAGTGGTTTTCTAAGCTTATATATAGCCTGTAGAGTTCCTTTTGAATTTGGAACATTGGGCTAGATGACTTCCAAGGCCCTTTCCAGTCTTCAATCTTTGATCCTTTGAAGTACAAAGGTTGGATCTGCATGATGTCTAAAGTCCCAGCCAGTTCTGAATCATTAAACTATAAATTAAGGAGGAAGCTTTAAAAGATGTGTACAATCTAATTCAGTTCCATATTTATAGTTAGATGTCTGAAGCACAACCAGGAAATAGGATATACCCAAAGAAAAAAAATTCTCAGGTTATAAGTAAGTAGATTATGGGTAAATCTGACACTGATAGGCCAGAGATACTGAAAGGGCCAACCAGGAAATCCCAGGTATAACAGTAGGCAAGAGAAGCAAAGCATATACCCCTGGGGTGATAATGTCTGGCAAAATGAGTTGTCTAGTCCATTTTTGGATAAGTGCTTTTTTTTTAGGTTTTTGCAAGGCAAACGGGTTTAAGTGGCTTGCCCAAGGCCACACAGCTAGGTAATCATTAAGTGCCTGAGACTGGATTTGAACTCAGGTACTCCTGACTCCAAGGCCAGGTGCTTTATCCACTACGCCACCTAGCCGACTCTTTCCCATTTGCTTTTAACACTAAAAGGTCTAGTGGTACAATATGGTAAATTAAATGGGGAAAAAGCCAAAGCAAAAATAAAGCAAGCTTTTTTTTTTAATGTGACCACAAATTTCATTGGTCTATAAAATAAGGAGATTGGGTTAGAACATATGTAAAGACTATTTCAGTTCCAAATTTATAGTTATATGTCTGAAGCACTACAAGTAGGCAGGACATACAAAATGACTCAGAACAAAGCAGATTTGAAGATAATTAGAAAATCTGACCCAAAGAATAAATCACCAGGTTATAAGTAAGTAGGCTATGGGTTACTATGACACTGACAGACTAGAGCTACTGAAAGGACCAACTAGGAAATTTCTGGTGTAAGAGTTGACATAAGAAGTAAAGCATATATCTCAGGTCCATAATAGTGGTCTTAGTCTAGTCCATTTTGGGGTTTTTATCTTTTTAGGTTTTTTTATAATTAAATGTCTGAGGCCGGATTTGAACTTAGGTACTCCTGACTCCAGGGCCAGTGCTCTAACCACTGTGCACCTAGCCACCCCCCAATTTTTGGAAAAGAACAAGGATATTTTTCCATTTGCTTTCAACACTAAAAGGTCCAGTGACACAACATGGTAAATTATGTGGGAAGGAGTCAAAGCAAAATAAAGCAAGCTTTTTTAAAAAATTATATTGTGGTCACAAATTTCATTCATGTATAAAATAAGGAGATTGGGTTAGAAGGTATGTAAATTCTATTTCAGTTCCAAATCTACAGTTATATATTTGAAGCACTACCAGTTAGGACATACAGAATGACTCCAAAGAAAGCAGGTTTGAAGATAATTAGCAAATTTGACCCAAAGAATAAATTCTTAGGTTATAAGTAAGTTGGTTATGGGTTAAACTGACATTGACAGACTAGAGTACTAAAAGGACCAACCAGGAAATCCCAGGTATAAGAGTTGACATGAGAAGTAAAGCTTATATATCCCAGGTCCATAATGGTGGTCTTAGTCTAGTCCATTTTTGGAACAAGGGAATTCTTCCATTTGCTTTCAACACAAAAAGGTCTAGTGAAACAACATGGTAAATCATATGGGAAAGAGCCAAAGCAAGAATAAAGCAAGTCTTTTTATTATTTTGTGGCCACCAATTTCATATCTATTTAGATCAAATTACATTCCAAAGATCCTGTTAACTGGACACAAAAGCACCTGTGGAATGCAATTTCTTTCCTTCTTTATTAAGCGTCTCTAAGGGAGACGGTATTTGTGCATAGAAACTACACTGTGGTATTTTTGTACAGTCTAAATTAGGATACTTTGCACCGGGAAGAAAATTGCCTGCAAAGGTATCTTTAAAACTCCACTAGGAATTATAAGATGGTGTGAATCCAGTTGTATAATTTGGTGAAGACAGCTGCATTTTGTCTGGCTAAATCAGCACCTGGTACCTAGGGAAAAACTTATATAAGTATATAGGATGTAGCTCTAGAGGAAACATTACTCTAACCCGCTGCCTCTCTTTTACAGATAAAGAAATTGAGGCATAGAGAAGCAAGATGATTAGATCAAGGTCATTTAGGGAGAAAATGGCGGAGCTAGAATTTAGAACTCTTTCCATTATTCACCATCCTGTCTCATGCTCATCATTAAATTAAACTAAAATCTTTGTGGTATCTGCCAAACAGAGTAAATCTAAAGAAAGATGGAATTTGTTTACCCTACTTAGGGTTCAGATTTAGAAAAAAGTAAATGCATGAATTTCAATATTCACTGCCTTTATGGGGTAAAGACCTATTGGCACATCTGTGGTTAGAGCCCTCCAGCTGAATTAACGTTCAAAGATTCAAAGACAGCCAAGAAATCACTGCTTCAATATGTCCGAGGTTTTAGACATACAGCATTTCTTTAGGAGCTAATTTCTGCTTTGAAAAACCTGCTGATTTGGGCAAAGTAAGCCACTGATATTCATTTCAGTAATGGGAATTGGAGAATCTCGTGGATAAGATGATTCACCAGGTTGGCCACCGAGTGATAATCTTTTCATCCATGAAAACTAGAATATTCTGCTAGATCTGCAGGAGATGGGATCTGAAGAGCCAGAAAAGAAATTTCATATCACCAAAATCCTTGGCATGGTTCACTGGTTCATTATCAGAAACAGACATGGATTTATCAATGGAAATGATACTAAAGTTGGATTCTCTCTTCTGGCAGAATCCAAGATCCCTGGGCTTTGCCATTTGTTCTATCTAGCCTCACTCTCTAATGTGTGTTCTCTTTGAATGATAGTAGAAAGTGAAAAAATGATATTAGGAAAAAAAAGAAATTTATTAGTTAACTGTGTTTTATATTTGCAGGGATAGCAAGTTGCACAGGGAAGATTTGCAGTTTCATGTACAATCATCTTTTTTATTGTATTGCATTATAGAAATGCTTATTTTGTTCCATGGATTGATAATAAAATTAATTTTAAAAAATAAATAAAAATAAAAAAATAAAGTGAATTCTTTGAGAACAGGTGCGGGCTTGTTTTTCCATTTGTATCTCCAAGGCTTAGTACAAGCTTTGCCTATAGTTAGTGCTTTAAAAAATGACTTTTCATTCCCTCATTTATCTACATTGGTGAAATGAATTCTTACACTATGAAAACATGGATCTTGGAAGTATTATTGCTCTGTGTATTTTTTTAATGGCTACTAAATATAAATAGCAGTCAAAGACTCTCGGTTCTTAATTTTTCTTTGTCATAGTCAAATAGTCAGTTAAAAAGGATATATTAAGCATTTAATTTGTTTCAGACAAAACTGTGTTAAGTGCTGGAGATACCAAAAAAAAGAGGCAAAGAGTTATAGCCCTCAAGGTGATATTAATCACCATTATAAATACTCTTTACATGTAGATTTATTCACACATGCAAACATACGCATGCATGAAAATATGAATAAACATACATGTGTATCTACATAAAGAGACATATTTAAATGTATATAGCACACATATGTTTATATAATATAAGCACACATACTCATAAACATTCTTCATGATATTACATGATGAATAATGAGAAAACATTCAAATTATTATAAAGGCATTATAATGGAAGATGGAAGGAATCTCAGGGGTACTAGTAGCAGGGGATGGAGAGGCTTTGGAAAGATCTGTGGAAGATAGAATTCAGTTGAGGTTTTTTTTTTAAAAATCATGAAATTCAGAAACTGTAAATGAGATCACAAAGCATTCTAGTCATGAGGGTCAATATTAAAAGTATGGAGTGAATAATGGAGGATAATATGCAGAAAATATCAACTATTTGTTCAAAAATATTAGGGAGCTTCTATATACCAGATGTACCCAGCTAGTTGGCTCAGTGATGGGGCAGTTCACCTGGAGTCCTGCATACCTGAGTTCAGAGGTGCCCTCAGTCACTTACAAATTGTGTGACCCTGAACAAGACCCTGATAAGAAAGGTGGCACCATAGCCCTTGGAGCACTGGGTCTAGAGTCAGAAAGACTCATCTTCATGAGTTCAAATTTGGTCTCAAATGTTTCCTAGCTGTATGACCCTAGGCAAGTCATTTAATCTTGTTTGCTTCAGTTTCCTCATATATAAAATGAGCTAGAGAAGGAAATGACAAACCACTTCAATTTCTTTGTTAAGAAGACCAAATGGGGTCACAAAAAGTGAAACATGACTGAAAAAAACAACCCCTCAAAACTATAAGAAAGCTGGAATGATATGAAGAGGCCAAGTTATAAATGGTTTTAAATTTTAACCAGAATATTTTATTTACTCCTGAAGAAATAATACATTTCAACATTGGATAATTGTTAGAAAATTCATGCCCCCTCCCCCAACTCAGCCATATCCTACACCCCTGTAATTTTTATCCATTGATTTCAGTTGGGTCCTTGAGATTAATACTAAAAAAAAAAAAAACCCTAACCTTATCTAGAAGAAAGGTCTTTAAATATTTGGAGATATCAATCACCACTTGAAATACCACACACACACACACACACACACACACACACACACACGTGTATATAAATGAAAATATATATAATACACATATATATGTTTATTATATGATGTATAATAGAGTATAAGCCTATATTGGTTAGCAATTCTAAGATATACTATGTGATTGTTTTTTGTTTTTATTTTGAAAAGAACTCTCAAAACTAGAATGATGGAATGGATCAAAGAAAAGAAAACTTAATAAAGATAAATGTAAATCCCAAACTTATTTATTTCACAATATGGAGAAGAAATTGTTAGATATGCTTTTTTTTTTGTAAAAAAGAAAGGAGCTGAAATACTTTGCCAGTGTTCTTCTTCACTAGTACTCCACAATAGCCAAAGAAAGGCCCCATGGGAGAGGGGCAGGGCGATAATATAGAGAATGAGGGAGGTTATAGAACTTCTGTATTGTGTCCGGGTGAGGCCACATCTGGTATACTATGTTTACTTATCCTTGTCACATTTTTGGAAGACCAATGGCAAATTAGCATGCTTCTAGCATGGCGAATGGATTGGATAACAGAGTATGAGGATTAGATGAAGAGTTTTATTCCTGAGGCTAGAATACTTGAGGGGAGGTGGGGGAGAAATGCACCTTTGCTCATGTATTTGGAGGACAGTCATAAGGAAGACCTTTCTTCCTTGGTCAAAGTGAATAGAACCAGTAGAAATGAGGTAATGACAACTTAGTTGTAATGTAAAGACAAGTTTGCTAATTGGATTTGTGTAAAGTTGGAATGGACTCCCTTGGTGAATTGTATTTTTTTTCTCCTTTTTAGTTGCCTTTCTCCTCTGCTCTCATCCCCACCACATACAGACTTCCACCCACTTTCAAGAGAAGGCTAGATAATGACTTGTGAGAGATCCCATGGAAGAAATTCCCATTCAAAAATGCACTGAACCAAAGCTCTTCTGAAATCTCTTTGCAACTTTGAGATTCTGTTATTTTGTGAAGTGAGTATGCTACTAGACGACACTCTTAACAGGTTTAACAACAAGAATAAAAGTGAAAATTGAAGGCTGATGATTCAAAATCGTAGAGACTTCATTTAAACTTGGGTTCCTATTTTCTCATCTATACTTTCAGGTAATTAATGAAGACAATTGTCTAGGCAGTAGAAAGTTGAACGTAAACTCTTTGAAGGCAGAAATTTTTATTTTTATCTTCAGTGCATAAAAATAATATGAATTGATTGATCACTCCATATTTGGGACTACAGATAATATTATTGGAGTTTTCTAAGATTTTTTTTTTCATCTTTGAATTACTCAAATTTTCAAACAAGATTCATGACTCATCTTGCAAACACTTGTTCAAATGTTCTGTTTGCAGCAAACTATGACAGGGAAAGTGGTAAGAATCTAATTGCTAGTCTCACTCAACACTGAGTCAAATATTACCAAAGACACCACCCCAACCCCCCTCCAGCCTACAGCATGCACTTTCCCATATGGAACTTCTTGATACAATGGCAGAGTTGGAAGTCAAGTCACTTTTCCTTAAGGTACCCCATGACAAGCAATGCAATTAAGCAGAACTCCAAGTCATTGAAGGTGCCTCTATATAGTCAAATGCCATGGGATTTCTTTTCTTTCTTTTTTTTTTTAGCTTTTTTTCAAGGCAATGGGGTTAAGTGACTTGACCAAAGTCACTCAGCTAGGTAATTATTAAGTGTCTGAGGTCAAATTTGAACTCAGGTCCTCCTGACTCCAGGACCAGTGCTCTACTCACTGTGCCACCTAGCCACCTCTGCCATGGAATTTCAAAGGGAAATTACATAAATTAATTTCCTGAGAACAAAAAGAAAAAAAAAGTGAAGCTGAGATGTAGCCCATGCTATGCAGATGAATTGAGTCACCTGATTGATTGATTGAAATATGTCTTTCCCAAAGACATGAAGATCCTAGAAAGAGAGTTTGGAGTACTTTCTCTGTCTTTGCTGTCTCCAATATCTCTCTTTCTCTGACTCCTTACTCTCTGTCTGTCTCTCAGTTTCTGTTTCTGTTTCTCAGTTTCTAGTCTTTCTCTCTCTCTCTCTCTCTCTCTCTCTCTCTCTCTCTTAAATGGTTTTATGGGGGGTTTTTGCAAGGCAAACGGGGTTAAGTGGCTTGCCCGAGGCCACACAGCTAGCTAATTATTAAGTGTCTGAGACCGGATTTGAACCCAGGTACTCCTGACTCCAGGGCTGGTGCTTTATCCACTACGCCACCTAGCCGCCCCTTTAAATGGTTTTTCAATAGACTAAGGATAAAATGTACACAACTTATCAGCATTCTCCTCTTTCATTTCTCAATAAAAAATTATTCCTTTGGACACACCGAGGCCAGGAGTGAGATTAGCTGATTCTGGATCCAAGAAAGAGAGGAGACCATCAGCATATCCGGAGTGGTGCCTGCCCTTCTCTTAGCCTTTCCTGGCTATCCCACTTAAGTCAAGAAATATTCATGGGACACTGAGAAACCCATACAAGGTTAGAACAGTAAACAACAGTGAAGGGAAAGCTAAAGAGTAGGCTCATATTTGTAGGAAGCTTTCTTCTTTGATGGTAGGTCAACCTGTCTGCTTGACAAGAGGTCAAAATCACTTCCATCTTTACAAATAATACAAATGACATTTAAGATGTATTTGGAGTCCAATTAAAGAAAATGCTATATTGCCCTAAGTTGTCTGAAAGATCCAGGCAATATAATGGCAGTGGAAAGTCAGTTCAGTTCAATTCAGTCCAATCCAATCGGATTCAGTTCACTTTAATTCATTTCAGTTCAGTTCCACTTGTTTCAGTTTCAATCAATTCAACTGAGCCAAAAAATATTAGGGAGCTTCTATATGCCAGATGTACCCAGCTAGTTGGCTCACTGATGGAGCAGTTCACCTGGAGTCCAGAATACCTGAGTTCCAGTTACTTACAAATTGTGTGACCCTGGACAAGTCACTCAACTGTTCATCTCATCTATAAAATGAACTGGAGAAAGAAATGGCAAACTATTCCAGTAGCTTTGCCATGAAAACCCAATGGTCAATAGGGTTCATGATGTCACAGAATCAAAGATGACTGAATGACTGAACAGTAACAACAATATGCCAGAGACTCTGTTAGGTGCTGGGGATACAAAGAAAAATGAAATGATTCCTGACTTCAAGGTGCTTACATTATACTCAGAGAATAAAACATGTAGAAACATTATTAAATGCAAAGAATATGCAAGTTTTGAGAGAGAGAGAAGTATTATAGGCATATTGAACTATGCAAAGAAATGTCGGTTGGAGATGGATATTCTTGTACAGTGAATCATTAGTAAACCAATTTAATTGTAGAGTACATAAAGGGAAGTGAGATGAACTAGCAACGGGAAGGTAAGAGAATTTTTGTTGTAGAGGATTTGGAATCCTGAGTATTTTAAATATTATCCTATTGACCAAAAGGATTCATGGCAATTTTTGCAATTAAGAAACAGGCATGGTCAAATCTGTTTTAGAATGTCAACTTTGAAGTTATTTGGAATACTGTCTTGGAGAAGAACTCAAGGGTAAGTTGACTTATTAGAGGTTATTGCAACAGCCCAGGAATAAAGGAATGAAGTATGAAACCAGGGTAGAGACTATGTGAGTAGAAAGTAGGGGGCAGATACAAAAAATGTGGTGGGAGTAGAATTGACAAGAATTGCCAATTAATTGATGTGAGAAGTTGAGTGAGGGCAAGGACTCCAAGATGTCTTAGTATTGCTTGCTTGGGCAACTGAGAGGATGGTGGGGACTTGAGCTGAAATAGGAAAAACTGGATTTGCTATTAGATACCATTTCTTACATGTGAGGCAGGGGGTAAGTAATTTTCTTTTCAAGGGGATTTGGTTTTTTATCTCTAAAAGATGGGGTTGGGCTGATCTCTAAATTCCCTTCCTGTTTTAATATGCTATAATGTAAGTATGCTTTCAAGCATGTCTCTTTGCTGTATTTCCTTTAGTCAATTATTTGACCTTTCTGAATCTGTGTCTAGATTTGAACAAAATTTAAATATATTCTGACAATTTATCTCCATGATAATGCAGTGGGAAAAATTAGGAAGAGAGAAAGACAATTAGCAATCTGGAAATGGAGGGTCTCTGTTTACACATTAAATTAAATGCCTTCCTTAGATATTTACTAACTTAGGTAAGTCACCTAACTTCTCTGTGCCTCAGTTTCCTTATCTATAAAATAGCACCTACTTTATAAAGTTGTGAAGGTCAAATGAGTTAATATATAAAGCACTTCACCAACATTTAAACATTATAAAATGCTGCTTATTATTATAATTTTAGTAGGAGTATCATCATCATCATCATCCACCAAAACAGCAGAATGTTGATTCAGTCATTGTACAAATGATGCAGTACAAGGAAAAATAAGAAACTGGGTCAGAAACCTTAGGGCAGAATCCTGTCTCCTCTTACTCATGAGGATATTTCTGGTCAAGTCATTGCATTTGGCTAAGCCTAGATGTTCACATAATTAAAGTGGAGAAAGTAATGCCTGGTTGGTCTGCCTCATTCACAGGCTTATTTTGAAGATCAAATATGGCATGGTACACAAAAGAATGCAATAACTTGTTAAAACTTATGTGAATGTAAAGTGTTATTAAAATTATATTTAATTTGTTTCTATGCATTCAGAAAAAAAAGTAGAAGCAAAGGCAAATTATATAGATAATTCAAATAATTTCCTCACCCCCTGAAGAACATTTTTTTTGCCTCAATTACCTGTATATTTCTTACAAAAATTATTTCAGACCTATATTTTTGGATTATCTGAGTTCTCACACTAATTTTAGCAGGTATAGATATGACCTCAAATACATATACATACACACATATACACACACAGACAACTAATTTTTTTTTGTTTTTAGGTTTTTGAAGGCAATGGAGTTGCCCAGGCCCACACAGATAGGTAATTATTAAGTGTCTGAGGCTGGATTTGAACTCAGGTACTCCTGACTCCAGGGTCGGTGCTCTATCCACTGCGCAACCCAGACTCCCTGACAACTTAACTTTTGTCATGTCACTTTTGGAGTTTTCTGGATGAGAATGAGGATGATGATGATGACAGCCCTACTAAAATTATAAGTAGCATTTCTATAGTGTTTAAATATTTGTGAAGTACTTCATCTATTAACTTTCTAAAGTTATGGATTACATGATATATTTTTGAGAAGTCAGTTAATTAGGCAACAGCATTTTTTAAACTTTTGCCACATGCCAGGAATGCCCAAAGTGATGGGGATCCAAAGAAAAAATAAGAATGGAACTGACAAGGTTTGGAAGAGGTCAGGAACATGGGATCACTGAAGCTTTCCTTGGTCTTCCCAGCTGGTAATCATAGCCTGCCTTGTACCTCACATGAAAGCAGTTTTCCTAACTATCTAATGCACTTGGATCTTAGATTAGAAACGGAAAGAACTTTAAGGTTATCTAGTTCAATTTTCTATTTTTAGAGTTGAAGAAACTGGATTCCAGAGAGCCTAAGTGATTTGGCCAAGATTGTATGCATAATAGACATGCATCTATGTCTATGTATACATGGAGATAAATATGTATACACACAAACATACTCATACACACACACACACACATATATATAAATCTTAAGAAATCTGCAATGATTATTTCTTCTTCCTCATTTATTTCTATATTTCAAAGAGCTATGATTTCCTTAGTATAGCGTGATGCACAGTGCCATTTCCTCAATGATAGAAATGTGGTTCTCACAGAATTTCAGAGTGGGAAAAAGATCTCTAAGGGTCTCTAATCCAAATCATGGTTCCCCCCAAAAAACTCAAACAAAAACAGAAAAAAAAATGCCAATCATCACAAACCTCATCAAGTGGTTCTCTATCTTTTGCTGACTCATCTCTTGAGTAGAGGAAAGCCTCTCCTATTGAGGCAGCAACTTTCATTTTTGATTACTTTTATTGTTAGGAAGCTTGTTTCATTTATTTTTTCCTTTCTTTCTTCCTCCCCAATACCAAGCCAGAATATTCTTCCTGGCATTTTTCTACTGCTCCTCTAGTTATGCTCTGTGGAATCAAACAAAATAGATTTAATCCCTCCTTTTTTTTTTTACCATGAGACAACTTATGACTTCCCATCTTTCCTCCCTTCCCTCTCCCTTAGCTTTCTCCTCTTAGAGACAAATATACTCCATATCTTCAATGGATCCTAATAGAGAATAGCCTCTTAGACACTTTAATAGTCTAGTTGACCTTTTGTGTATATTCTTTAGTTTTTTAAAAAATTGATTCTTTAGCTTCTTATTTTTAGCCCTTCAACTGAAAAAATTTTCAATTTTTCATTTTATTTTTAAATTTATATTTTTCAGTTAGCCAAAGTTCATTTATTTTCTGTCATTCTATTTCCTCCATTGTTGAAAAAAAAGAAAAGAAAAAAGTCATGCAGCAAATATAACAAATATAAAAATAAAATAACAACCAAAACAAATACCCCCATTGTCCCTATCTAAAAAAAATGCATGACTTACTGCAGACCTTGAACCCAATCAGCTGCTTTCAATACTCTTCTTAAGTTGGATCTGATATTGAGATATTGAAATACTAATCCTGGGATCATGGAAATCAGAAATTTTGTGGGGGTCAAATTAGATAAAATATGTATTTTTTTTTAAGTTTTTGCAAGGCAATGGGGTTAAGTGGCTTGCTCAAGGCCACACAGCTAGGTAACTATTAAGTGTCTGAGGCCGGATTTGAACTCAGGTACTCCTGACTTCAGGGCCGGTGCTCTATCCACTGCACCACCTAGCCGCCCCCAAAATATGTAATTCTTAAGCTTTAAAGTACCCTATCCATCCTTGTTAGGGTTCATGGAATCATGATAATCATAGAATTGGTGTGGGGAACAGATTTGATAAACTGTGTAATTCATAAATTTTAAAGTAGATATGAATGATCGCTATTATAATTATAAATAAAAACCCTGCCTTACCATCTGCTTGCCTTTGGGTAGGTTTTTTAATTTCTTTCTTTTTACCTTTCTTTGCATAATTAGTGAGTAAGCATGGAGGCTGACACATAGTAGGTACTTAAATATTGACTTGTTAATTGATTTCTAAAGTTCCTCTGACTCTGGAATCAAGTAATTTGATGATCCAATATTTCTCTTCTGGCATTTCCTAGTTGAAAATTGTCATGAATTATTTGTTTTGGAAATTTGTAGATCAATAGTATTTCCCTGCATCTCTTAAACTTGACAGTTTATGTCTTCTTCGTTAATCTATAGAACTTTCAATAAAATAAACAAGGAGGGGGGATGGGGGGATATTCTTCCATCCCACTCTGAAAATCATGAAACATCATTACCAGTGAGAAATTGCTTGCAAAAAAGGTTTCTTCTAAGAGGTGCATGCTTGAGAAAGGAGATAGGTTGATCATGCAGAGAGAGGAAGGGGCAATAGATGGACAGTACTTGGGTTGCTCTGTTACCTACATAATATCAAGAGGTCCCATGTTGGATGGATCATTTTAGATGATTTAAGGGAACATATGAGCAAAGGCTTTATCAGTTAAAGTAAAATGAGGGCTGGGAATAGGGGGCAGGATTTATTCAATGCCATTGGAGGTAGTAATTAGATCATTGAGATCAAAGATTTGTTGAAGTGGTTTTCTGTTTGTCTTTATATATGGACCAATGGATATTTCATTTTTATGGTGAACATCTTCTTTGAAAAATCACTTTATTGATTTAAATTGCCAATTCATCTGCAATTTATAAGATTAGAAAATCCAACCAATTAGAGATGGATTGATGTTAAATGATTTACCTAGGATCATTCTTCCAGTATATGTCAAAGACAGAGCTTAAGTTGACAATTATCTGAGTCCAGGACCAGTCTTAAACTTATGTTACCATGACAGCATTTCTCTCTCTCTCTCTCTCTCTCTCTCTCTCTCTCTCTCTCTCTCTCTCTCTCTCATCATATTTGGATTCAAGTCCTCCTGACTTCAGAGAAAGTTACTCTATCTACTGCCTCCCAACTCCTTACATAGCATTTCTCAATAAAATATTTAAAAAAAGACAAATTAATGAACTAAAGGTCCCTTGGAAAATATAATTTAAATGTCTAAAATAAATTGTTGTGTTGAGTAATTATAATTAGATTAAAATAGCAAATTATTTCATTCAAAAATAATTTAATACTAAACAGCTATTTGATGGAGATCTGGATTCTTAGCCAAGGACTTTTGTTTCCCAAGTCCAAGATCAGAAACTTCAGTATTAACATATTGATTCATTACTAGGATGACTAGAACCTGAGAGAGTTAGATATGGCATCAGGCTGGAAGGGGAAGAGTGGGGTCTTTAATATCTTAATCATTTAAAAAGAAAATCTATGAAGTAGTGGGTGAAGAAAGGAAAATCATCCAGCTAGATGTAGGGATGGGAGAAGTGAGAGAGCAAGCCAAGTCAGAATTGGAGGAAATAGTCAGTAGACGTAAGAATTGAATGGAAACCAGAACCATTAAATCATTCCAACCAGGAGAGCCTAAATAAATAAGGAAAAGGAAACAAGCAATTGAGAATTAAACATCTTTTTCAAACTATAGAAAGCACTGCCTCTTCAAAGCCTATACAGGTTAAGCTCACCCTTATTGTTCTTCCTATAAAAATGGTAGACCTACATAGAAACATTCTGAAGGAAATATTTGTTTTTGCTGGAGAACTGAATTCTCTATCAAATCATTCCCTCTAGTTTATACTTAGGTCTTTGAGAAATTCACAAATTCTTGGATTCTTTGTATACTTTTATGCTCAAACTAGAAATGCCTAACTTCTCTGGGCCCCAAACTCTACCCTAATAACCTTTTTGGAACTTTTCAAAAATCACTCTGGCCACAAAATCTCTAATAAATAAAAATGTAAGCCATCCAGATGCCATAAACATTTTGTCATTGTTTGGTCACCTCTAACTATTTGAGACCCATGGACCATAGCAAGCCAGGTCCTTCTATTTTTTACTATCTCCTGAAGTCTTTCCAAGTTCATGTGCTTTCCTTCCATGTTATCATCTATCTCATTTTCTGCTATTCCCCCTTCTTTTTTTTGCCTTCAATCTTTTACAATATTAGTTCTTTTCCAATGAATCCTTCTTCTCATTATATAGCCAAAGTATTTAAGCTTCAGTGTTTGACCATCTAATCTGAATTCCTTTCTTTAAGTATCAATTGAATTGAGCTCTTTGCTGTCCAAAGGACGCCATAAACATGCTCCCATGTAATGCCTATTTTTCTTCTACAATGTTGTTTCATGGGAAAGTATGACTATCTTTATGTTCATCTGAACTTGCTTATCTTCTCACCACTTGAAGATATTCAACTCTTCCCGACTTTCCCATACCTTGGTTTCTCACTAGAGTTAGTGGTACCTACTGAATACTGGAACATGACAAAGAGCACAAGACCAAAGGTTGCTTTCTCCAGTAGCCTCTAAGATAACTTACTACAAACTTTCTGACTTCTCAGGCATCTTTTTTGGAAAGCATTTAAATTAATAGAGATTTAATAAACTCCTATTATATATCAGACAGTGCTAAGTTATGGGGAGACACTAATGTTGATCAACATTCTTTAGCAGAAGTTTTATTTTTTTCTTTGATTATAGGCACTGTGTGTATATGTTTTATAAATTGTTGTTGTGTGTTTTATAGAAAAGAGGGCAAAGGAATGTGTTCACACAGAATTTGATTACCTTGAATGTTTGTGATTTTGATAGAATCTCAGACTCCATTGGCCTTATTCACTGGGACCAGATCTGTAATCAATTAAGCAATACCCATTTATTAAGTAAATACTAGGGTTAGGCTCTCTTCTAGACCCTGGGGATATAAACAAAATAAAATCAAGCCTGTTCTTAAGAACGCTGAAGGAAGAGAACTAGAATAAGTATCTAAAAACAAATGGCAGACAAGTCAATTGGAGGAAACTTTTGAACGATCTGGAAAGGTTTCATTTAGATGATGTCTTTTGAGCATAGCTTTAAAGGAAATAAGGGATTCCAAAACTCAGGGGAAAGTTAGGCGTGCATTCCTGATATGTAGTCAGTCAAATTAAAAAGTTTAGTGTACAAAGTTAGAGCTCCTTACTGAGAAACCACAAGTCTATTTGGCATAATTGTACAGTGTGGAAAGAACAATATGTCCTAAGATTGGGGAGGATCATGGGGGTCAAATGTGAATGCTTTTGACTTATGGTCATTCTGAGAAGGTGCAAGGCATCAAATTAGTACAATTTTCCAGGCCCAAGGAATTCTATAGCATTTATGTGGACCCTGCTTGACAGGTCTGAGAAATATTTTTATCAAACATTTCTCTGCAAGTATTAATAAAAGATTCAGCCTCTTGTTCTCCTTCCGTTCTTAAAATAAGGTGAACTAGAGGATTAGTCCTTTGTTTTATCTTATCTCATTTTTTAATTCAAAGTTTGCTATGTAGATGAGTTTTCCCAAATAATAGCCTTCTCCCTGTTTTAAAATTAAAATATGTTTAAAAATTGACACTGAATCTATCTACAGATGCAGAGTTTTGCTTCCCTCTTGTCCACTATTCTGAGACTTCTCTTTGACCAGCTGATCTCTCTGCACTTCTCACCTCTTTTGCAAAGCCTTAACAAGATAGCTCTTGCTCCAGTAATTGGTGACAAAGAAACTTTATTTGAACTTGAAAAGCCCTGGTCAAATCTTCTTAGGATGGTGAACCTCAAAAGCCTCAAATGAGACCAATTGTTTTCACCTAACAGAGTGGAATAAGCTTTTCATTTTAAATAGTTTTGTTTTCTGTATATTAATGAGTACAAGGGTTGAGAGGAATGTCAGAGATTTCTCCCTGGTTTCTGTTGTCTGCTCCTAGGTCACCTAAACAGAGGACTTTAAAAACAAGTAAAAAAAACCTTTTGGCTTAACAACAACAAAAATGGTTCCCCAAGACTATAGATTTAGAACAGGAAGGGACCTGACAATCATCTTTTCCAACATGCTCATTTGACAGATGAATACTCTGTGGGCTCCAGAGTTGACGTAATTTCATTAAAAATACAAAAGAAGTTAAAGAAAATGAGATTTGGAACCCAGTACTTCTGCTTCCACAGTCAACAAATTATCAACCACACCATATTGCCCTTCTAGGTCTTAGCTTGGGAGGCTTCTTTTAGGATTATTTGTAGACATGCTAGTCACTAGCTCTGAACATTATTTTAATGTATTTTTTAAAAGGAAAAATCTTCAAGGAAATTTAGGGTTAGAAGGTTTCCCCTAGGGTTTGATTTTTATTACGTAATGGTTTCTTATTGCCCGGAAACCCAATAAATAGTTTCACAGTGTTGAAATAGATTCCCTAGGAAGTTTCTATTTAAATCATTTTTATTTGGCTAAGTGATCACATCTTTCTTCTGAGATTTTTTTTCTCCTTTCTTTCTATTTAGCTGTCTGACATATGTTAAAAGGATGACATTTATCGGTGTTCTGAGAAGTTTGGAAGAGATTGAAAATAAGTGAAGAAGAAATTGTTTTTTTTGTGAGTAATGATTTTGTGTGTCTATGTATATGCATGTGTGTGTGTGCATGTATGTATAGGAAATCAGGATAATTTGTTTGTTTCATTTTTTCTTTTTTTAAAATTTGTTTTGCACCTAAAATGATTATACATTTACCTTAGAACCTCAGAAATTTCTCAGGGTAGAAGTAGTTATTTGATGCAGTGGCTAGAGCACTGAACCTGAAATTAGGAAGACCTAAGTGCAAGTCCTGCCATAGATAGTTGTATGGGCCCCAGGAAAATCACTTAACCCTGTTTGCCTCGCTTTCTTCAATTGTAAAATGGAGATAAAAATAGTACATTTCCCCATCTGAAAGGTCAAATAGTGAGCCCTCATATAAGGAGGGTGGAAATGGAGATAATTGAAATGTAAATCTGTTTGTTGAAGTAAGGCAGGATAGCTGGGTCAGAACACATTCAAGCAATGGATAGTGGGGAGTGAATGCCTTTTATAGGGTGTGGGATACTGGAAGCAGGATGGTATGTTTTCCATAGGGACTGAGAATCATTCGGGGTCTTCATGAAGCATTTATTTGGGGAGATCAAGGTGAGATTGAGAGTTGTTTGGATTTGCTATGGAGGTTAGGATTAGTTTTCTCAAGAAACTGATAGTTAATGGGGCTCACCTGGGCAAGAGTGAAACCCAAGCATGGATCTGATACTTAGAACAATCCTAGGTTCTATTATTATCCTCATTTTACAGCTGAAAAGATGGAAGCAGACAATTTCTTACTGCCCAGGTAATAGAGGTAATAAGCATTTAAGGTCACTTTAGAATTCAGATTTTCCTGACTTCTGGACCACATTTTGTCCCCTGGGTTACATGGCTGCTTCTATGAACATTCTTTATACCATCTAATAGCCCAATTTTTAAAACAAACAAACAAACAGAAAGTGTTTACTATATATAAAGTCCTCTCATACATGCTAAGGGATAGAAAACGTAAGCCATAACTGAAGTCCAGTAAAATAAATAAAGTCCACTCAATAAGACAATCAGGTGGTTCCATGGTGTTGAAAGCACTAGGACCTGGAGGAAGAAAAACAGATTTAAATCTGGCTTCACAAGCTTAGTTTCCATATGATCTCTGACAAGTCACTTAACCTCTATTTGCCTCAGTTTCTTAAACTGTAAAATATAAATAATAACCCTACTTCCCTAGAGTTCCTATGAGGATCAAATGAAGTAATATTTATAAAGCATTTGTTGTTGTGTTTGCGCTTTATTCTCCACAAAGACCATGACATTGGGGAGGTAATGCCATGACAAACAAATGGATTGGATTTAAACAGGAGGGAGGCCTAGGCTAAATCACTAACCTCACTTTCTCCTCCAGAGCTATCTGGGTCCAGTGGCCAGATATGTGTCAGGACAACTGGAGATGGCCCTAGAGGTAAGACTATCAGAGTTAAGTGATTTGCCCAAGGTTACCCAGTCCAAGGCTGGATTTGAACTCAGGTTCTTTCAACTTCAGGGCCAGTACCCTACCCACTGCACCAACTAGCTGTAAAGCAGAGGGCCTGCTTCCTTTCAATGAGACTTGAATCATATTTATACAGTGATTTAAGGTTTGCACAGTATTTGATGTTATGACATTTGGTTTCTACAACAGTTTTGTGGAATGGATACTATTCTCCCCATCTTACAAAGGAGGAAACAACCTGAGAGAGGAACAGTAAGTGGCTCATTTTCATCCAACTGGTCAGTTGTGGGAAGATTCGCAAGCCTCTCATTGGAGGATTAGGGCTACTTCTGCTAGGGAATGGTCAGCTCATATGAGCTGAGATTTGAATGAAAGTCAGAGTCTTCTATCTTGTAAAAAAGTGAAATGCTTCATTGCTACAATGACCACAGTTATTAGACAATTAAATCTAGGACTATTGGGGAATTTAGAGATTATTAACACCCCTCTCCCCCACCATTTTTTAATGATCAGGGAATTGAGGCTTAGAGAGGGGAACAGATTTGTTCAAGGACATACAACTGGAAGATAGGAGAGTTCAGGTTGAAACTTTAGTGCTTCAGATCCACCACTCTTTCCAACTTCCCACGCTACATGGAGTCTTCTCCTTAAAGTCTTCTCCTTGGTGACCATGAAGTAGTCACACCTTCTCTAAAATTTGGATGTCTCCTCCCCACCTCCCCCCCACCCCCAAGTTAGTCATTTTGGTCTATTGTTCTAACCTAGTGGACAGTAATAAAGTAAGATTCAAACAATATGGTCGAAGTAACCATTTGTGACTTAGTTGGTCATTAAATAAAGAGAATGAATTCACTGAACACAAACACAAATATAACGTCTTGGCATTAGATCAAGTTTCATGTACTAATTCTATGCAGCATCACTCAACAACCACCACAGCAAAACAAAAATAATAACAATAAAGAACTTAATAAACTTTTCTGGATTCAGAAAATTAATAGAGAAATTCAGTCAAACAAATATATATATATATGTATATATATATACATACATATATATACATATATATATATATATATATATATATATATATATATATATATATATATATATTAGCTTTTGCAAGGCAATGGGGGTAAGTGGCTTGCCCAAGGCCACACAGCTAGGTAAATATTATGTGTCTGAGGGTGGATTTGAACTCAGGTACTCCTGACTCCAGGGTTGGTGCTCTATCTACTGTGCCACCTAGCTGCCCCTCAAACAAATATTTCTTCCAGTATTTCATTTATTCATGATTATCTTAAGATTAGAATTTGTGATTTCTTTCAAAAATTAGTTCAAGCAGCATGTCGTACATGAGGTCTTTCCTGGTCTTCCTCAGGCTACTGGTACCCCAACCCTCTCCACATTTCTTTTTACTGATTTGTATCTATTTTTGAATAAATTTATATAAGTGTATGTTGTGTCCTTTATCACTGTTAACTCTTTCCTTTGTCCCTTACATCTCCTAGCATATTGTAGGCATCTAAAACTGCTTTTTGCCAAATTGATCACAGATCTCAGTTTTGGTGATAGTGAGCTTCTTAGATCTCCTGTGACCAAGAAGTACAATACAGTAATAGTTGATAGAGAGCTAGAAGAAAGGGGTTCAAGTGCTGTATTATCTCTAACCAGATAAGGCAGAATAAGTGCTAATTCTTAACCTCTTAGTAGGCCAGGGGAAATTTCGGAAAAGAAATTACGTTCAGAGGCAGTGTGATATAGGGGGAAATCAATACATTTCTTCATGAGGAAATGAAGGGATTGGATTCAATGTTCTGCTTTAGATCTGTGATTGGCAGGGGTGTGTAGGAACATTGGGAATTCTCATAATCTCATACCTTTAAAGCTGGAAGGGATGCCTAAGCCCAATCCCCTTGTTTACTAGATGAAAGTGAGGACCAGTTCCTTGAAGTTACCTGATCAAGGTGGCATGGATAATAAGTGGCAGAGGTAAGATGTCAACACAGGGTAAGCTTTGTGAAGGGAGGTTTTAGCTTTGCCTTTCTTGGTATCCTCATTGTACCTGGTACATAGTAGGTGCCTAATAAATATCTCCTGCCTTACGTTGACCCCATATGTGATGTGAAACACAATGCTCTTTCAATTATACCAGGCTACCACATCAATAAGGGTAAAATTTAATTCAAGCCAATAGGAATTTTGTAAGTGTTTACTAGATACCAGGCTCTGTGGGATGCAAAAAAGAGGTGAAAGATAGCCCCTTGCCTCCAAGGAATTTACAATCAAACAGAATTATAGCTCTTGGTCACTACTTTGCCCTAAAAATCCTGAGTAGTATAATCACTACACTGCAACTCACTGTCTCAATTAAAAAATGTTTTATCATAGAAGTGCCAACCAGATCAATTCTATGATCTCTTGACTAAATCCAGAAGATACATTATTCAACACAATGATTTTTAGAAATTCCAGATTTGCTCTTTTTTTTAACTCAAATCACTGAATTTCAGTAGGCATTTGTTCTTTTCTGTTCAGTCTCCAAAATATTCAAGATAGGATTAGAGACTGAATCTTTGGTTTTATTAACATAGGATACATTCTCTGCTCATATCTTTATGTATTTTATTCATCTTATTTATATAAATTAGATAGCTGCTTGGAACAGTAAGGGGTTAAATGATTTGTCCAGGGTCACGCAATTAACATCTGTCAGATGTGGGACTTGAACTAGTGTCTTACTGCCAACCAGTTCAACTCTCTCTCTCCTTGATGCATCCTTAAATACTTCCCACATCATGGTTTCTACAAGTCAAACTTCTGTTGGTATAAATACCAACCTCCCCATATCCTAGTAGGTGATCTCATGAGTCAAAAGCCTTTCCTCTGTCGATGAGCCTCTCACTTACTAACGAGGTTAGAAACACTCAGCTGCTCATCTGCTGCCAGAATTGTGCTTGACATCTTTCCATCTATGTATCTTCTTTGTTTCTTTGTTTCTTTGTTTCTTTGTTTCTTTGTTTCTTTGTTTCTTTGTTTCTTTCTTTCTTTCTTTCTTTCTTTCTCTCTCTCTCTCTCTCCCTTCCTTCCTTCCTTCTTTCCTTCCTTCCTTCCTTCCTTCCTTCCTTCCTTCCTTCCTTCCTTCCTTCCTTCCTTCCTTCCTTCCTTCCTTCCTTTCCTTTCCTTTCCTTTCCTTTCCTTTCCTTTCCTTTCCTTTCCTTTCCTTTCCTTTCCTTTCCTTTCCTTCCTCCCTTCTTTCTTTTCTTTTCTCAGTTGAAATGGCCTTTGAAATTCCAGAGTTATTATATATGCCATGACATAAAATATTGGGATAAATATTATGGGAACTCTTTATGTTTTAGTAATGCTTTATGCTTTCAAGAACAATACCAAAGTTATCATTCAAGGGACTTCTGAATTAAATTGAAGATAAGCTAGTCACCTGGTAAGAGGGAGGCCAATTGTTATTCCTGTGATATTTAGAGAAAATATAAAATGCCACTGGCATTTGGGGTAGATTTGCTTTGATGAACTCATGGGGAAGAGTTAGCTGAGACCCAAATTAAGGGCATTGTTGAAGGGTATATATCTCCATATCCTTAAAATCCCAGATTTACATGAGGATCTGAGAATCTCACCCCTTATTTTCTTTCGCCATATATTAACCCTGTGAAATGGGCAGAAGAGATTGTATTATATCCT
Organism: Macrotis lagotis; assembly: GCF_037893015.1. NCBI lineage: Eukaryota > Metazoa > Chordata > Mammalia > Peramelemorphia > Peramelidae > Macrotis > Macrotis lagotis. Next base: position 265,024,835 of record NC_133660.1, read on the forward strand.
TTAAAAAAGAGCAGGAAACCAAGTCACGGAAAAGTTGAGACTTTCACAGAGTGACATTGGACCAACTCCAAAACCCTACCTTCTATTGCTACACTGAAGTACTGTTCCCTTGTCTCTTTTGGGAACATCTCCATGTTTTATAGTAGGCATACGTGTGTGTTTTTGCACATGCATTCAGAAAACTTACCTTATCAAAGAGATTCTGATTTTCCCAGTCTAGCCCAAGGCAGCAAAATAAGGAGGGGGGCTTTTGCAGAAGAGGCTTTCAGCACCTGGAGAAAAAACAACCACAAAGACATCACCTTTGGCTTCCTGCTGCACTAATTAGAGTGAATTCATGGATACTGAGTTTGACATAAGGGAATAGAGATTCAGGCCACCAGCCACTCACTAGGCAACTTAGCAATAAAAATAACAAAATATTTCTCTCTCTCCCTTCCTTCCTTCCTTCCTTCCTTCCTTCCTTCCTTCCTTCCTTCCCTCCCTCCCTCCCTCCCTCCCTCCTTCCTTCCTTCCTTCCTTCCTTCCTTCCTTCCTTCTCTCCTTCCCTCTGTTTCTGTCTGTCTGTCTCTGTTTATCTCTCTTTATTTCCACTGGCTGAGATGAATCACATTCCACAACCCTGGTAATAGAGACATTGCCATGCGGATGTCTATTTGAGATGCGTTCTTTCCCATAGTTTATCCCTCAAATCATGAAATTGAATCTGCACAGGGACTGAACAACCCATCCTTATGGATGGTCTCATGGTCAAGCAACTTTGGTGAAAATGTCATATTCACTGGTGTTTAATGGTGGAAGATGAAGATCCAAAGAAGGCCACTAGATTGGCCGAGGTTCAATGAGGGTTTGAATCGTTCACCTATAGAATTGTATTATTTTGGGATCTCACTCAATGCGTCTTTCCTCTATTCTACTCTTTAATTCTAGGGAAAAAAGTCTGTGTCTGAGATAACCACAAATGCTACTACCCTCGGCTCTCATTTCAGCAAAAGAAATTGCATATAAGTATGGATTTGTTTGTATTAATACATGTATGCACAGACATATGTATTTGCAGAACTTTTACTTGTTTGACAGTATTCCTAATATATTTATTTCCTTCCTCTCTTCCTTCTTCTATTCTTCCTTTCTCCCTCTCCTTTTCTTTGCTTCCTTCTTCCTCCCTTCTTTCCTTCCCTCCTTTCTCCCTTCCTCCCTCTCTTCCTTCCTTCCTTTCTTTCCATCCTCCCCTCTTGCCTTCATTCCTGCCTTCCTCCCTTCTTTCCTTTCATCCTCCCTTTCTCCCTTTTTCTTCCTTCCATTATTCTTTATTTTTATTTTCTAATGTTTTGCCAATCTCTTTTGTTCTGACATATACTGTAATTTCTATATATGTATAACTCTTTTGTACACAAACACCTTCCCAAATCCACTTAGAATGAGTGTTTTCATCACTCTTGGAGCTGTCTATGATTTTTAGTTCCTCATGTTTCTCATCAGAGACTTTCATAATATACATGTGAATTAAAATGATAAATATGCAGTATCAGTGTGCATGTGTTATTGTATGTCTGTGTATATTTATCATACTCAAATTCACCAAAGAATTTGTGATCTCAATGATGGGAATATTCCCTCAATGGAGCACATCACGACTTACCCAGACCTTACTATCATATAGGACTCTTCTTCATGTTCTCTCAGGAAATCCCAAAGGGGGTACACCCAAAATTCAGGGAGTTTCTTAGCTTTCCACTGATATTACAACACTCATCTCTTATCATTATGTGATCAGTTTCTCTTCTCTTGTGCATATTTTATTAAAATACTTCTCTGTTCATGAATTCTGAAATTCTTTTATCTGACACAATCTTCTATCAGTTCACCTTTCCCTCAACTTTAGACATCTGAACCCTGCTCACGGACCTCACCAAAACCTTCAAACATTTGTCTCCTCAGGTCTCTACCAAGTCCTCACACTTGACTGGTTACTCTCTTCTCTCTTTCCTACTTTGACCTCTTACTAAACCAGTTCAACTCCACAGTGTCTACTTCTCTTAAATCACTTGTCCCCATCTTTTTTTTTTTAATTTGTTTTATTTTTCAGTTTAAGGAATAAAACAAACATTTCCATGACAGAATACATAAAACTGAAAACTTATTATCTACAATTTGCTGAAAACCTTTTAAATATATAATAAAGTTATAATGTAAATTTCTTTTTTCTTTTTTCCTTTTTTTTCTTCCCTCCCTAAGAGATGGTTACCATTACACAGACATATGTAAATTTATGCTATATAATCATTTGTCAGTTCTTTTTTTATCTATGTTTTTTAAAAAAAAATATTTAAGGCAATGAGGTTAAGTGACTTGCCCAAGGTCACACAGCTAGGTAATTATTAAGTATCTGAGGTCAGATTTAAACTCAGGTCTTCCTGATTCCAGGGCAGGTGCTTTATTCACTGGACCACCTGGCTGCCCCCATTTATTGCTGTTACTGTATAAAATATTTTCTTGGTTCTCTCATTTCACTTGCCACCCTTTAAGGAAATCTTTCAATGCCTTTCTAAGATCACTGAGCTCATCATTTAATTTTTTCTTTATTCATGTAAAGCAAAGGGGTTAGTCACAAGTGTCTGAGGCCAGACTGAACTCAGGTTCTCCTGACTCCAGATCTGGTGCTCTATCAACTGTACCACCTAGCTGCACCCCTAGAGCTCATCAGTATTTTTTCCCAACTCTACACCACAACTTGTTCAATCATTCCCTAACTGATGGTTGTACCCAAGTTGTATAACCAATGTTGTTCTGCCAAATCTCAATCTTAGATGACCCTCATTATTCTCTGCCTTGCCTCCTACTCATATGTTGGTGAATGAAACTGGAGGAAAAATCACAAAATCATGCTAAGTCCACTGCAAATTTATGATAAATAATTTCAGCTAGTCCCTCATGAAGCAAGGCAAGCCTTTTATACTTTATTGATAAACCATTGTTCATTCACCACTGATTTTTCTAAACCTCAGCCTTTCTCAATCCTTCCATAGCTTATCCTTTCTGTTGATAACCTTCCCTCATATTTCATTGTAAAATGAGCTCATTGACTAGGGACTTCCCTTTTTTATTCTCTCTGTCTCATATCATCCAGATATCTTCTGTCACTATTTCCATTACCATGTTTCACATAAAGAAGAAGTCTTCCTCCTTGCTAAGGGAAACCTTTCTACAAGCACAAATATCCAATTCTACCTCATCTTTCTCATTTGATTGACCTGGTAAGATAGGAACCCAGGTCTTTCTGATTCCAAATACAAAATTATTTCTGTTATATATACCTCAAACATAGCACACATATGCAGACATCCCTAGATACCTAATCACAAACACATACATATAGATATACACTCAAATCCAAACATTAATATGCAATATGTCTATATAACAATAAAAATAGTATATTACAATTAAAATTATGTTTGGAGATTTTAGAATATCATTATCAATGAGAATTAAGAAAAAATGATAGTTGAATAGTATTCCCTTTATCCAGGAATATTTGTATATATCCAGGACCTTAAATACTCAGAAGAAAAATTCTCCAAGGAGTTGCAAAAAGATCAGCTACTGAAGTCATCTATTATGTGCTCATATTTTGATACACATTGCCCTTATCTTACCAATCTATAGTACATTATAAATAAGCAGGTTTTTCTTCTTATTAATGAGAACCGAGAAAGAATATTGTTTGTTCAGCACTTGACTTTGCTCTCACACAAACTCTGAGATAGACACCTGGTAGTTTACATTTTCCAAATCAACTTCCTATTTTTAAGATGATTATTTTCTTCATTGCCATCTAGTAATAGGACTTCAGCTAAATAATATTTATCCACTGTGCCACCTAGCTGCCCCCATTTATCAGTCCTTAATATTGCTGCTACTGTATAAAATATACTCTTGGTTCTCTCATTTCACTTTTCACCCTTTTGAGCAAGTCTTTCAATGCCTTTTTAACTCTTTCCTTCACCCTCTAGTATTAAATGTAGTTTGGGAGAATGCAAGGGCAAGTATTATGAAACATCAAAAAAAGAAAACAATCATTGCAATTAATTGATTTACTCTTTGGAATAATAATTATTAGAGCTAGACAGAACATTAGAGAACTTGAAGTCATACCTGCTCATTTTACAGCAAAGGAAACTGAAGTACAAGAAGAATATGCAATTTATTTAAAGTCAAGGCAAGAAATGATTGGCAGTTGCAGTCTGGAAAACAAATAAAAGCCCTCTGTTTTTCCAGATCTAGTGTTTTTTAACACATCATCTCTATTCCCAAAGCAACCCTTCCCTTTCTTCTCCCTCCATCATTTCTCACTTTTGGCATTTTCCTAACCCCCTGCCCCCACCCCAAAATATAAGACAAACTCTCTCTCTCTCTCTCTCTCTCTCTCTCTCTCTCTCTCTCTCTCTCTCTCTCTCTCTCTCTCTGTATATATATATATATATGTATATATATATACATATATATATATATATATATATATATATATATGACCTTCTACACTTGCTTCTAGGGTTCAAATTTCCAATTTTCCATCTACTTGGGGATACGCTTATTCTGTTATCAGAGATAGCAGAACAATCATCTTCCATAAACTTTCATGATGTACAATGCTGATAGATTTAGAAGTCCCACCCACCCAGTTGGCAAGAACCTGGGTATGTACTTGAGCTAATTCTAGGAAGCAGCTTCCCATTTGGCCATCATAGACTTCCTCCTCCTACCCTGAACTAAAGAGAATCATGATTAAGTTCTCTTATTACAAGTCAGGATATTTCCTTTCCTTTCTCATTCCCATCCCACTTGTAAAGTAAAAGCTATTGCCCTGGTTTAGAGTTTATGATGCCCTAATTGAAGAAGTGTCAGGTGATGCCCCAATTCTTCCGGAGTGAGTATTACTCTAGTGTCTGCCTTACTCCCCCTTGTCATCCCCCTTCATGCTTCCTTTTACTTCTAATTACATCATATCATGTTTCTTTAAATATAAAGTATAAAAGAACATATCATCTTTGGCATTGACTAATTCTTCTCAAGTGGCTTATATTCTGTCTGGTCAGCAACAAATAATGCAAAACCAGAACTAGGACTGATTCTTAGTTTAAAAAACAGTTTCTGGCCCTTCATATTCTCTTGCAACCTGATTTAGGAATTTAAATTCAAGATCCTCATTTTCTTTTTCAATCTAATTTTCTACTACATTATTAGATGAATCTGCCTCCTTAACAACCTTCTCTAACAACTAACTGGAACATGGAACATTGCTTTTAGATAAGAACCTAGGATTTGGTTGGAATGGTTTTTACACATAATGGAGTCCAATACCCCTCATTTTAGGAATTAGGAAACCCAGGTTCAGAAAAGTTGAGGGACTTGTACAATGACATTTTGGTAACAAATAATGCAAAAATGTTCGGCTTCAGATCATTTGAATTAGGAAAGGGCAGCAGCACAATTTAGTGGAATATACTTTGGTTTTACAGTCAAAGGACTTGGGTTTGAATCTAGATTCTGTTAGTTACCTAGATTCAGAGAAGTTACCTGCCATTTTCTGGTCCTGAGTTCTTCACATATAAAATGAGAAGATTGTGATAGATGACCTCTGGATTAAAATCTATGATTGCTTTTGTTCCAAATTCATTTTTTCAATTATGCCACTACTGCCTTGTCTCTTAGAAATTCATATGGACTATAAACTTTGCAATAATGGAGCCCAATATCTCTTATTTTAGGGATTAGGAAGCACAGATTCAGAGAAATTGAGGGACTTGGAAATTTAGAGGAAAAAAGCTCTCAAAAATGAGAGAAATTTTGAATTTCTCCATAATTAATTTGATTCAATAATACCAAATATGTTATATTCATTATATTATATTTACCGATTTATCTGACATTCTTTATGGTTTTCAATGCATTACAGACATTATCTCATTTTATCCTCACAACAACCAAGGTATGTATTACTGTCTTCTTTAAAAAAATAAATAATGTAACTGTGGCTCAGAGACGTTGATTGACTTACTCAGGTTCTCAGCACTACTAAATAAATGACATCACATTTGAACTCAGGGTTTCATAATTCAGTCCAGTATTCCATCTAATGTGCCACCTAGCTTTTTCTTTTTTTTCTAAATTTCATTTATTTTTGAAAGGAAATGAGGTTAAGTGATTTGTCTAAGGTCACACAGCTAAGTAAGTAAAGTGTCTGAGTCTGGATATGAACTCAGGTTTTCCTGACTCCAAGGCCGGAACTGAGCCACCTAGCTGCCTCACATCTAGTTGTTTCTAATAAACTTCTTAATTTAAAAATATAATAATCCTTTGGATGACCTTTTAGCAACCAAATGATCTCAACCTCTTAAACATTTTGAGATCTCTCCAACTTTTGTCAAATCAGTGAGAGGAATGATTCATAGACAACTCGTCTGCTCCATTTCCAACTGTGAAATGCTAGAAGTTGAAGGAAGATACTTGTCCCTCTTACCCTCACAACCGGAGAGCTCTCCATCTTTATTTCCTGGCTTCCTTCAAGTGTCAACTAATATCCTATCTTCTAGAAGAATTCCTCTATCTCCCTTAATTGCAATGCCTTCCTTGTGAGATTATTTCCATTTTATCCTATTTATATCTTTTTTCTTATACCCAGTTGTTTCAATTTTGTCTCTCTTCTTCTGTTGAGTTCGTTGAGGACAGAGTCTGGCTCCTGCCTTTGCGTCTCTAGTGTATGGAATAATGACCAGCACAAGTTGGTCAGCTAGGCAGTGCCATTCTGCTTAGAATCTTGGGCCTGGAGTTGGGAAGACTCATCTTCCTGAGTTCAAATCTAGTCTCAGACATTTATTAAAAGCTGTGTGACTCCAGGCAAGTCACTTAAAACAGATTGTCTCAGTTTCTTCATTTGTAAAATAAAGTGAAAAAGGAAATGGCAAACCAATTTGGTGTTTTTTACCAAGAAAACCCCAAAGAGAGTTATAAAAGAATCAGACACGACTGAAAAAAATGACTCATCGAAAACAACAATTAGCACATTGTGGATGAGTAATATATTTTTGTTGACTGAATTATCCAAAATGTTAGTTGAGTTCCCTCTAGAAAATTTATAGTAAAAATATGGGTAAGAGTTAAACACTATGACAGCTTGGAATAACCATTGTTTCAGAGTACTCATATCAGGATCAGGATTCCATTGGAGTTTTGATAAAGTCATATTAGGTGAGTATGAAGACATTATCTTACATAATTCTTATATCTAGTTAGCCTATTTTACTAGGGTTACAAACTCCTCAAAATCCTGCCAACTTCCTCCTTTGAAAAAGAAAACTTAGTCAGATTAAGGAGAAAAAAATATAGAAAATGGGTTTGAATATTAAAAGTATTTTTTCCCCTTGATCTGAAGGTTCTGAGAATGTCCAGTTGGTATACGATGATAGAGAGAATGGTTATGCAATTCTCAAGCAAAAAATAGTCCCCAAATCAATATAACATGTTTTAAATTTACATTAACATTTAAATTAATGAGAAACTCAATGTGAATTATGAAGCATTGAATGTTCAGGACTAGATCGCTTCTTGCCAACTTGGAACTGATTCCACTGAATCACCTTCTCTATCTCATAAACAACTTCTAGTCTTTATGTGTTTTCAATGTTACTGAATTTTAGGTTGGCAAAAAGAACCATCTTGACTTCACTAGGCAATGAAATATTCCCCATCTATCAAGGGCATATAAAGTGCTGTATCACCTCTCCTCCTAAAAGGATGACTGCTATGGTGATTTGTAGAGAGAGTTCTTTTCCCTCTAGGACAGCCAGACTCAGACCTCTCTCCTGAAACTATTAAGATGAAACCAGTTGCTCTAAAGTGCCATTATATAATTCCATATGCACAACATAGGGGGTGGAGAAAACAGAGAGGTAAACTCCTCTCTAGATGAAGCTCTGAGTTGGAAGACAAAGAATTTAAATTTCAATGCACATCAGAATAAGAATCCCATCTCCATCATCTACAAAAATGGTCATCCAGCCTTCACTTAAAAACTTCTTGCATTCCCTAGGCATTTCCTATTCCTAGCACATTATCTGGCAATAAACAAAAAAGCAAAAAAAAAAATAACCCTCCAGAGTCATCCCAAGATACTTTTGTTGTTTTTGTAAATTAGTGTTATCCAACTCTTTGTGACCTCCATTTCATTCTACAGCTTATTTTACTGATGAAGAACTGAGGTAAACAGGGTAAAGGGACTTGCTCAGGTCACCCAGCTAGGATGTGTCTGAGGCATGTTTTTGAATTCAAGTTTGGTGCTCTATTCAGTGTACCACCTAGCTGTCCTTATGTCGCCGTGGGACATCTCCAATTATTACAAAGATTCTTCTTCCATGAGAGTAAATTTGCCTCTTTCAAATATCATTCTAAGTGCTCCATTCTACAGTCATCCAGACCAAGTTGAATTCCTTTTCCTTATAGTAGCTCTTAAAATATTAGAAAATTATCATGCTTGCATCCTTCAGGTCTAACATTCCCAGTTCCTTCAAATGTTTCTTGTGTGACATGACTTTCAGTTCTCTTACAATTTCTTTTGGGTATTATTCCAAGTCTGATCAACTCCAGGATAAAAAAATAAGTTAACAGAGGAATAGTGAAACTATTGCTTAAAATATCCAAAGAAAACTTGACTTTAGACAGTTTCCTTCTGTGGGCTCATGAATAGGTCATTTTACACATTAACATATCTATATGATATTGAAGCAATTCAATATATATAAAGTCCTCTTCGGTTCCTCATCTCAAATGACTAAATAACCAATAAGCATTGCCACTTCTACCTCCATAGCATCTTGTAATCTTTCTCTTTTCTGTCCAATCACACAACCTCTATCATTAGTCAAACTCCCATTACTTCTACTTTGTGACAGCTTCCTAAGTGGTCTCGTTGCTTCCAGTCTCTTCTCTTTCCAATTGATCCCCTACTCAACTGCCAAATAATATTTCTATAATACAGAATTGACCTCGGTCCTTCCTTACTCCAAAGTTTTCAATGACTTCTTACTGTCTGCCAGATGAAGCACCCCCCCTCCAAGTCTGGCACTTAATGCCTTTCAGAATCTGGCTCCCATCAACCATTTTTGTCTTATTTGGCATCTATTGACTCCATGAATTCTCTAATTTAGTTTACCTTCATGCCAGACGTTCCCAATAAATGGTATCCAGTAGGAAGGAGTGGATGTCCTAAAGAACTGGTTTCTAATGCTAGCTTCACTATTTACTAGCTTCTGACCACAGTCAAGAAGCAGAGGAGTCCCAGAAATGGGAGGCCTCTCTACTGCTTATATGAACCTTAATACAGAGTCCGTGGAATGGATGTGACTTGCTAGCTCAACGCCTTTCACTGCAAGGGTATCTTAGTGTGACTGGCAGATGGATATTATAGAATTTCAGAACTGGGGGAGCTAGATAGGATTGTCTAATATATAACAGAAGAGAAATCCCCACTGTAATACATCTGGCAAGTGGTCTTTTAAACTTACTTAAACATATCCATTGAAGGGAAACTCATTATCCTCCAAAGAATACCGCTCACTTTTTATATAATTCAAATTGTTAAGAAGTCTATTCATATAGAAACATTGGATCATAGATTTGAATTCAAAGGATTTCTTGGGAATTATGAGGTTCCTCCAATTTTTTATATTTTCTTTGTCTTCCTTATGGGCTTCATCTACTTGGGATGGGGATGGGATTCTAGCGTGATTATACATATTTTATTTATATCTGTTTTCCTTGATAGAATATAAGTTTCTTACTTTTTAGAGTTACGTTCCTCATACTTTGACTACATAATAGGCATTTCATGAATGTTCATTGATTGATATGGGATGCCTAAGAAGAATAGTATACCACTAATCTGTTATAAAAAGAATAAGAATGGTGGGTTGGGGTGAGGGAGATCTCATAGATAAAAGATTTGACCTCAAATTAGGGGAACCTATGTTTGAATTTCACTTCTGACACTAAGAGAGTGACCCTGGGCAAACAAAAAACATCCATGGGTCCTAAGAACCTAATTTTTTAATTGGAGGTGATATAATACCATTTTACCAGGAAAGATTGTAGCTAGGATTAATTAGAAAGTACTTTGTAACCCTTAATGGACCATATAAATGTGAATTGATTTGAGAGGTAGATGGAGGGGAGTATATAGAGTACATAATGATGTCAAGGAGAACTCATTTCAACTCCCCCTTTTCACAATAGCAATTAGCTGTGTGACTCTAGGCAAGTCTTCTGGCACTCTGAGCCTCACTTTCCCAATCTGAATTCTGAGGTTACTAAAATAGGAAAATTATAACTGTAATATCTACTGTTCTGCATTATTGTAAAACTTAAAAGAGATAATATAAGTAAAGCACTTGGCAAACTTTAAAGTGAGGTATATAATAAAAATAACAGTCACTATTATTGTCACTAAAAATCAGCTATCATAATTTGTGATGTAAAGAATATGCTTACATTCCCTTTTCTGCCATCTTTATTACATGACTGAAGTGAGGACAATGGTTTGTTTGATTTGAAACTGGCAGGGACTCTATAAATGATCTAGTCAAATCCTTCATTTTACAGTAGAAAGCTAGGATCCAGGGGTTAATTTACTTGTCCAAGGTCATATAAGTAATAGTAGCAAAGACGTTATTAGAACCTAGGTCCTCTTGACCTTCATTCAATGATCTCTCCACTAAACCTTCTCCACCTCCCCCACACCCCAAATATATATTCCAAGTCTCTGCCTTGACACAGGAGTGTTCTCAATGATCCATATCCATTATTCCAAATCCCTTGAATCATTATGACTCCCAGAAAAGTCATATGGTTAAGACCCATTTCCATTAAGGATAGGTATTACCAATGCCATGTTATCATTCTTGATGATCAAAAAACAGAATACAAAGCCCCATCTTCATCAGTAGCTTGGAACTCAGGGCACCTGTGATTTTCCTTGTAGAACTAGGAAATATTTATTCTTGTTTGGGCAGTTTTTTCCTGGAGAAAAAGGAGAAGGGAATCACAGGAGCTATGCATATGTCCTTGAATGGAGAAAAAAAAATAAAGGCATCCATTCTGAGGGATTCTTTGAAACTTGGTTGCTATGGACTACTTTAACTTGTGTCTTTAAAGTCATTGATAGAAAGTGATTATTTCAGCTCCAACATTAATTAAGGAACACCTTTCATTCTACTTTCACATTCATCCATTCCCCCCAAACCTCAATCTTTTCCTCCCATAAATATATATATGCATATGCATTTGTTTATGTCCATAGATGTGTATGAAGTATGTATGTATGTGTGTGTGTATGTGTGTGTGTGTGTGTGTGTGTGTATGTGTGAAACATCACTTCTCTAATTAGAATAATAACTAAGAACACTGTCCTGGCTATTATCTTAGACCATTTTGTCAGTTCTTTTCTGAAAGACAAGCATTTACATTTTTAAATTCTTAAGTCTAAAATACGCTTATGACAAATACAATTTATCTGTTCCAAACTACATATTTCCAATTATGGAAAGGGTGGAGTGGGTTTATTTTTAAAAGCAGGAATGATGTCTTAAATTCATTAAGAAAAAGAAGAATTTTGAATGAAGTTTATTAATGTTACCATTTTCCCTCTCTAATCTAAGATCGACTCAGTTGCCAAATTTATATTTAATAGTAATTGTTTTCCCAAACACACAGATAGTTTTCAACATTCATTTTTGTAAGATTATGAGTTTCATTTTTCCCCCTCCCTCCCATACCCTTCCCCAAGACAGCAACCAATCTGATATAGACTATATATATATATATATACATATATATATATATATATATATATATATATTCACAATTTAAAATGAACTTCTGACTTCAAACCTAGCACTTTGTTTATCTGCTAAGTCATAAGACAGACTGGTCTTGAATAGATGGAAAGAATTCCCATGATTAGAAAATCATAGACCCTTCACATATTTAGGTCTAGTCCTCACAATGTTTGACATAAGAACTATTAAATAATTATTATTTTTTTCTTATAATAAGGAAAAGTTCCTTCTCGAGGAGGTGGGATGAGAAATCACTGTGATGTAAAGAAAAAAGCTTCAACAAGATTTATTTTAAAATAATTTAAATAAAGAATTAGTGAGCTAATTCTAGAAACCTCCCAAAGTTCTCTGAATGCAGTTACTATATAAACATGATGAATCAGTATTATATGAAAAAATGATTTTTAAAAATAACAAGGGAATGAATAGATACCAAGGCAAGGGATACTTTTAAGGGTCTTTATCCTTTCTGTGATACAGCATAGTGGTTCTTCACAATGTTCAAACTCTGACTGGTCCTTGGCAGACTCTATCAACCCTTATAAGTTCCATGATCAGGTTCCAGGTTTATAATAGGACCTTCTCTCAAACTGAATCTCTAAAGTAATATATAGTGTTGACTATCACAGTAAATCTTGGTGGATAATCATTGAAAAATAACAGTGAAGTGGTGACTACAACCTGAGGATTCTCAATGAAGTCAAAAGAACTGATTATCTGAAAAAAGCAGCCTCAATAGATCAAAGAATTATAAAAATTTTAGGGATGAATTTTAGGGTTCATCCGGTCCAATTCCCTTCATTTTATAATTGAGAAAACTGAGGACCAAGGAAGTAAACAGTCTTTTCAAGTTTACAAAGTTTTGAAGTAGTGAAGGTAGGATTTGAATCTAGTTCTTCTGACACCAGTTCCAAGAATCTTTTTAAATTATCTATATAAATTTCTTCTCTTATCCTCTGATGAGAGGATCATAGGATTAAGGACTGGAAAGGTCTTTGAAGATTGTAAGTTAAATCTTTGAAAGAGGAGTTTATAGAATACTACCAAAATGTTAGGGGATAATTTATGGCTTGTTTAATTTCTAAAATTTTAAAACTCCAGGAAAGAGATGATAATTTAAATCTCACTCAAATTATTTAAGAATGCATAAGAAATGAGAGGGAAACTGAATTTGGAAAGGTGGAGTGGGAACAAACTTTCTGAATTAAACATTGTTTCTTGGAATTTAGTTTTATTAGCATTTTAAAAGATTTTTATAAGCCAATCTCCATATTGCAATAGGAACCTTACAAGTACCACTTCCAGAAATATACGTATGTTGGTCTGTTGGAAGGAAAATATTTTCTTTTTGGGTGAGCTGAGCAACAATTATATGCAAAGGAAACTCTGAGTGGGAAAAGGCTATTCCTTCTAAGTGAAACAGTCTCCACTTCTCACATTCTAAGTATACTCTCTTTTAAGATGACAATTCAATGATCAGCTGAGTTTACTGTTAATGTTGAGATTTAATTAAAATTTGATTCATTGGTATGGAGTAGCCTCACCACCATGACATCGGATCTCCCAATACATGCCCCTTTTGAATTAATCAAGAAATCCATTAACAAATAAGAGCCATTATATGGTAAATAAGGGTCTTGTTACTGGGGCTACAGAGATAAAAAAGATGACTCAAGGTACATATGTGCTCTTTAGGGAGAAATATGTACATACTTAAATGGGTACAATTCAACAAAATCAATGGAAATTTTTTGGAGGAGTATTAGCAGCTGGAGTCTGAGGAAATTCTTCATTTAGATACAAAGCTGCTTCTTTTCTTTTCGGTTTTGCAAGGCAGTGGAGTTATGTGACTTGCCCAAGGTCACACAGGTAGGTAATTATTAAGTGTCTGAGGCCGGATTTGAATTCTGGTTCTCCTGACTCCAGGGTCACCTAGCTGACCCCCTGGATACAAAGTTTCTTAATCTCTCTTTTTTTTCATGAGACCCTTTGGAACTCTGATAAATCTTATTGACCACTTCTCTGAATAATGTCTTGAAAATATAAAATGCAATACATAGGGTTGCAACAAGAGCCGATTATATTATCAAAATATTTATTAAAAGTTCCCAGAACCATGGTTAAACACTAGTGAAGATGAATTGAATTGAGAATTGAATTTTAATTTTAAAGGAAAAAAATATTGTGGAAAGCAGAGGTAAGGATGGGAGTGCATTCCAGGTAAAGGAGATAGTGAGAGAAAGAGAGAGAGAGAGAGAGGGAGAGAGAGAGGGAGAGGGAGAGGGAGACAGAGAGGATGTAGAAGAAGAAGAAAAAGAAGAGGGAAACAAGAAGGTTGTCATTCATTTCTCTAAAATCATATAACTTTTAAATGCCAGAAAATTTTAACATTTATTTCTTCTATTCATATAAAGTATATTTTTTGTGCTATACTATGCTATCATTCAACTTGTACTTTGACTTCCTACAGTACATTCTAAGAGTCCAGGGGAAACTAACTTTAAGTCATTACTTAAAGTTGTTCATGGTACTCCTGGGGGGTAGAGGGGAGACATTCTATGGTGTAAAGTGATAAAGGAAAAAATACAAAATCATAAAGGATCACATCCTCTCTTCTGGATTGAAGGATTTCGTGTACTATAACCATAGGGAAATTAGTTGAACAATTGCAGAATATAACAATGCTTATAAGGAACTTTTATAATATTAATTTTCAACTTAAGCATATTAATAACCTTATTGAAATCTTCATTAGCATTTTCTAGTAGGCACTGTTATGAAAGTAATGTAAGAATTTTCTGAACAATATGATAAGGTTACAGAAATCAAAGCCATGCGTAGGGACACAATGTATATGGAGCTTATAAAAGGACCTCCCTGTAATGTAACCAACATTTGAGAAGCAGGTAATTCAACAAAATATTTCAGTAAACAGAAATTAGGTAACTACTATGTGAAGGACCTGTGATAGGAAAAGACAAACAATATTAAATAAAAAACTAAACTGTCCTTGTCCTCAAGGAGCCTACATTCTACTGGAAAATTATTATTTCATAAGTTTAATATCGACAGACAATCTCAGTTTATGGTGGGATCACACATATTTATTCATTTATGCCACAGGCTAGATGAATACAGTGTCATGAGTTGGGATCATTTACTTCCAGTAAAAGATGGAAGAAGAATGGTTAGATAACAATTAATATGAAAAAACATCTGGTGCCTTTAATAATAAATTCCATCTTAGCTGTGGTTCTACAGTATGATATGTGAGTTAAAGTGACAACATGATCTCGGGGAATATATAAAATCACAGAATTTAAGAGTTGAATGGAACCTCAATGTCCATGTGGTTCAACTTATACATGGAAGGAACTACTGATTATATCTCTGTCTCATATATATCTCTGCATTTGTTTCCAAAAAAAGAATTTTAATATATTCTATTAAATAGAATACATTAATTCTAATTAATAAAATAAAAATTAATTCTATTTCCTGGGGTGGCTAGGTGGTGCAGTGGATAGAGCACCAGCCCTGGAGTCAGGAGTATCTGAGTTCAAATCTGACCTCAGACACTTAATAATTACCTAGCTGTGTGGCCTTGGGCAAGTCACTTAACCCCATTTGCCTTGCCTAAAACAAAAAAAGCTTTCCTAACATTTCTGCAAACTCTATATTGTGAATTTCCTTCATTTACTAGTTTAGTAGTGTTGTCAAAAATTAAATTAGATTAGTGTGGCATGTTCTTTTAATGAAAACATGCTTACCGCTTTTCATTAGTCTGATTTCCAGTGACCTTTTTTGCCTTCCTTTGTACTCCCATCATAGTGTCTGGCACTGGCAATTGCTTAATAAATGTTTGTTGACTGTTACTAAAAACAGTGTCCAAAAGAGAGTGGTGACAAAGTCTTAGCTTCATTACTGATATGAATTATTTTTTTTCATCTCTGTTTCATATTTTAGAAAAGACATTGACAAATAGAATTAAGTCAGGAGAAGGAGGATCAAAAGGTAAGGCACTGAAGATTAGACATATGAGGGTCAATAGGAATGAGCTTGTGATGTTTTTTCATAAATAAAAGACGAGACTTAGAGAAATCATGACTGTGATCATCAAGTTTTAAAATTCTTTCACGTCAAAGAAGCATTGGAGTTTCTTCTTTTTTTTCTCTAGAATGAAATGGAAATAGAATTTGCAGAAAAACATTTGGACTTGGTTTAAGGATGCTTTCCTCACAACTGGAGATATCCAAATCAGGTTCCTACCATGGAGGTTTTGGTTCACCCACTTGATAGGGATAATCAAGAGGGGATTCTTGCTCAGATATTATTTTGATTAAATTACTACCAAGTTTTCTTTCACCTCTGAGATATTGAGACTTATAAAGTACTAATCAAGACACAAGCATCAACAGAGAATTCATTTAAGAAATGGAGAGCTAAATTTTGAAGAAACATCAATAAGGAAGCAATATGGTCAATGGTCTTAGTTTCCTGATTTTCCATCTTTTCCCTGACAGCTCAGGAAGATGGGGGATCTGTGACTGAAGCTATATGGGAGTGATCCTATTAAATATCTGGGTAAAATAATATCCCTGTAATTGAAGAATGGTTGACAGCAGCAATAATATCTTGCAGAATCAGCTGGATTTTATGAGGTGTCTTAAAATTGTCTAAAAGTTTTACTGATGTTCTTTCATCAGTGTCCTGGACCATTGCCAGCATGGATAATTACATCATGCCTGCTGAAATCCCCCTGCAATTTCAAGGGAAAGCACTACTTCTATTTCTTCTTTTAAAAACAGTTTGGCCCCCTTTTCCGGCCAACAATAGATATTTCATTTAAACCTTCAAGTGGCTGTATTTTATAGGCACATAATGCACAGAATTTACACCCTCATCATACTGTACTGCAACAAGAGTTGTGACTCTCCAATTACAGATGCTAAACTTTTGATAACAGAGTGAAATGTTTAATCAACGACTTTCATCCTTGAAAATATTTTTACATATCCAGAAGGTTTAATTCTTTTTCAAAAAAAATTCTTATGAATGTTATATAAAGGATGGATGTGGCAAATTTTCTAAATGCAGATATTTGGAGGAAAACAGAATATTAACCCTTTGAACATGCGAGCAACAATTTATGAAGAATCTGCATATTTAGAAACATTGGGGCAAATGGATAATTTGTTCACTATTCACTTGGGTGTTTTCCATAAAATTCATGTATAAAGATGATTTGGGATCTTTCAAGAATGTGGTGTAATATTATATTGTATTCCTTTATTACACCGTGGTGTCAGAAGACAAGGGAAATAAGCAGATCATAGTTTATCTCTACTAAGGTATGAAAGATCTTATTTATACTCAGAAGGTATGATTGTCAAATATAACTGGTCCACATTATAACTAACTTATTTATCCACAATATAACTAGATCTTTGCTTTAATGGGGTTTTATTGCATGTTTTATAACTTCTCATTCTCCTCTATCATCCCCTGCTTAGTTTTAACCCTTTCTTTTCTTTCTCTCAGGCATAATGTCACTGTCTTTGAGATGCAATGAAATATTTGCAGACTATTTGGAACATAGTTGGTACCTAGTAAATATTTAGTCTCTACTTTTCCTTGTGTTCCCTCTGTGAAATCGTATCTCCTTTATAAACTACACAATTTACTTAATTATTTGTTAGCGTGTCTTTTCTTAGTAAACAAACACTTCGAGACTTGAGATTGACTTTTTCTTCCTTTATTTTTTGTCTTTGAAGCAGCTAGGTGGCTACCACTAGTTAAAGTTTTCAACCTGGATTTGGGAAGACCTGAGTTCAAATTTGTTCTTGAATTCTTAGTTGCATGACTCCAGGCAAGTCACTTACAGGACCCTGAGGTAAGTGTAGTTTTCTCATCTGTAAAATGGGGCTAATAATAGTACCTATGATTCATTCCAGATACCAGGGATGGTATTAGCAGATGATTGGTATGAGCAGGAGATGGCTGGGCAAAAATAAATATTGACAGACAGACAGAAAGTAGATACATACATAGTTAAATGCATGCATACAAGATAGAAAGGAAAGAAGGAAGGAAGGAAGGAAGGAAGGAAGGAAGGAAGGAAGGAAGGAAGGAAGGAAGGAAGGAAGGAAGGAAGGAAGAAAAATTGCAGAGTAGACTGAATTGACCAAAATAGGAATCATTTCAAAAGGAATGAATATCATGATTTCTGGTCACATTCCTATGAGGGAGAGATA